>NW_024539301.1:0-178263 GCF_016758775.1 Suillus clintonianus
ACAGACGCACCACCAACACAAATCACCGCACGAGAGGAGTAACTGCGCATGCGAACCCTGCAAAAACGATAGAATAGAGGGATGTAAGAACCCACACAAATGTACGATCACAGCATTAACGTACTCACCAAACTAAGCCAAAACTTAACCCCCTCGACCTCACCACCGGATGACGGCCTCACTCTAAACCATCGACGCAAGGAAAAAAACGCACGCGCCAATATCTCAACAAGGAGGAGACATAGTCTTCGACCCTTCGATAACAGAAAAGAAACGACCTGTCGGAATGTTTCAGAATATTTACAAAAGACAACCACAAACCACATACCCCGGCATACCGCCTTAACATATAGGACCAAGACGAGGGTCACAAGAACAAGCGATTGAAATCTACACGGATGGATCGTGTATGAACAATGGAAAGGAAAACGCGAGATGCGGGAGTGGTATATGGTTCGGGGATGACAACCCACATAACAGATCCATAAGAGTCCCCGGAAATATACAATCCAATCAGATAGGCGAGATCGCAGCCATCCTTATAGGACTACAAAGCGTCAGTCCCCTTACCCCAGTGACCTTCATAACAGACTCACGATATGTTATCAACGGTCTAACGAACCACCTCCGCAACTGGGAGGATCGAGGCTGGATAGACATAGCGAACAGCGACATCTTCAGAGCCACAGTATACCAGCTAAGAAAGAGGTCAGCAACAACGACCTTCAGATGGATCAAAGGCCATAGTAACAACAAAGGAAACAATGAAGCAGACAAACTCGCCGAGATAGGCGCCCTCAAAAACGAATACGACCATATGGACATAAAGATCCCACCAGAATTCGACCTACAAGGAACGAAACTCACCCAAATCACCCAAGCCTTAGCATACAGACAACTGATATCATCCCCAACCCTCGAATACAAACGCTCAACCCTTGGCCTCCTCGACATAACACGATACGCCATAAAAGATATATCAAACACACTAGAAACAGACCGATCGATATGGAAAGC
The DNA here is from genome assembly GCF_016758775.1 of Suillus clintonianus. Taxonomy (NCBI): domain Eukaryota; kingdom Fungi; phylum Basidiomycota; class Agaricomycetes; order Boletales; family Suillaceae; genus Suillus; species Suillus clintonianus. Next base: position 1,018 of record NW_024539301.1, read on the forward strand.
CAGAAAGAACAAAGACTTAACAAAAAAATTCCAGATATTCACGTATAAAGCGCTCCACAACGTGTTCAAAGTGGGAGACTTCTGGACCAATATTCCCACCTTCGAACACCGTGCAAAATGTCAGATATGTGAAGAAGACACCGAATCAATGAGTCACATACTCACAGATTGCAACAGCACAGCACGAAAGCTCATATGGCGCCTAGCAGAACAAACCTGGCCTACCAACATCATCCCATGGCCGGATATATCGATAGGAACGATCCTGGGATGCGGGGTAATATCGATCCCACACGAACAAAATAAAGAAGACCCAGATGATAAAAAGAAAGCAGAATCAAAAAGAGGAGCCACAAGGCTACTCCGCATACTCATATCAGAATCTGCTTACTTAATATGGACCATCAGATGCACCAAGGTCATTCAGGGAATATCCCTCGACGAATTAAATATAACAAAAAGATGGACTAAAGCAATCAACGATCGCTTACAAATAGATAGAATAATCGCTAGTAAAATCAAAAGAAACCAGAAATACTCCAACCTCATCAACGCTACATGGTCAAACATTATATCCCCCGGAAAATCCCTCCCACATAATTGGGTCACATCACTCGAGGTTTTAGTGGGTATAACACTACCCAGGCCCCCGCAGACCGAGGTAACCTAGGTAGTTTAAAGAGTCCCACACACCCCTACCACCAGTAGGGAGTGCGTAAGTGCATTTTCCCTCGGACCGGTGCCCTAAGCACCGCTATAAGCGTTTATATAGAGCTAGACAGTGTCAGTGGATATATAATAGACTCGCTTGTCCAAAAAAAAAAAAAAAAAAGAATCTAAACATATCAAGGCTGTCAAGGAGCCGTGGCGACGGTCCAGTCGGTTAGAAGCCCTCAATCAGATGTTACTGACAAATCAACGTCTAGATAAGTTAGCGGCGTCTCGTGTTGACTTTGCTAGCCGTGGGATGCTAACAGGAACATGTCTATCATATATCCTTGATAAACTCGGTACGTCTACTAGCATTTGACCACTAATATTACTAACACAAATCACACACAGGGCTAAACGCTCCAGTGCACAATGCAGAAGCCATTCAAGTCCGGCTCGAGGACGAGCCGATTGACATTCCCCATCTCGGACGCAACAATCACGTGAATGCCGACTTGGAGGCTGATGCAGACCAAGATGCTGAGCTCGAGGGTGACGCTGTTGCTGGACCGACGGTGATAGCTCATGTAGACTTGGCGAAGAAATCTGGTGAGTGGAGTAGTACATTTACCTGGCGTGCTTTTTACTTACAACAAATTTTTAGCAAAACGGATCTACGCAGACCTACTCGCAGATCAAATTGGTGAACCGGAACTCACCACTCACATTCAGCGATTTTTACATGACCAGCTCCATTGTTCTGACTCCAACTCAGAAGCCTCCGAGTCTGGTGCTGGCTCGTCCAGTGCCCTTCCCGAACTACATGAAAAAATAACTCTGTATACATCTGCCATTGCCACCTTCTTCGCTCCCAGTGATGTCTCAGGCATCGGCGGTATGCGCTACGAGCGAATTCGTGCCGTGGATACCTGGAGGAACGGCCCTGGTCGATATGACTGTGTTTTCATTAGTACTGATCCCACTGTCGAGGGTATGCGTGGCTTCGATATCGCTCAAGTAAGGCTTTTCTTTTCATTTAAACACAATGGTGTACATTACCCTTGTGCATTTGTGCATTGGTTCAAACACGTGCACGACTCACCAGATGAGAACACAGGAATGTGGGTAGTAGAGCCTGAAACCCGCGAGGATGGGACACGATTTGCCTCCGTCATTCACCTTGACTGCATTTTTCGTGCGGCACACCTTATGCCTGTATTTGGGCATGAATTTGTACCTACTTATCTCTCTTACACACAGACCCTTGATGCTTTCCGCACTTACTATGTAAATAAATACATTGACCATCAGGCATTTGAGATTGCCTGGTGACTTGATACTGACTTATTCTTATTGGCTGGATAATGCTACCATTAGGACTACATATTATATACTTTGTCGGCTTAGGAAGTACTTCGCATAGCGCCTATTGACTTAGTTACAACGCAGCATGGTGTTGATTACTTATAAATAAACTTCTTACTTGAACACGCTTTTCTGCAGCCTCCGTGCTGAATTTTGGCCATTCATTACTTACTATTATTGTGTTTCCTTTGTGAACAATCCTCCAAGCAGAAATTAGTTTGAAATGATTTGCTTTGACAACTTAGTGAACTTAACGTCGAATTAAGTCTCTGTAAGTGAGGTAAGATGGCTAAGACTTTTTCCCTTTTTCCTGATGTCATTAATCGCCTAACCCAATCCTGGACGACTGGTCACAACCAGCGAGTCGCCGAATGGAACCAGCAAAGAGAGAGAGAAGCTGCCGACGAAGCCGAAGCAGAACAAGCACGCGCGGACCAAGAAAGAGAACTCCGTGCGCTACAGCCTCTATAACCCTGATAAACACTGTACAACCTACTACAATACTCCTACCCGCATGTCTGCTCACACAGATGCCCACAACCCATTGTGGATGCCCGCACATTAATTTATGCGGATGCCCACAATTTTGCTCACATGGTTGCCCACATGCTTGTGCACGTGGATGCCCGCACCTTTGTCATACGCGGTCGTTCCTTCATGCACCCAGCCCAAGATGAGCGAGTCCTCACAGGGCCATTCCTGTAGTGAGTACACGAGGCTCAGTGAGCTTGATAGAAGTCACTATATTGAGTATATATACCTGTAGCGAGTACACGAGGCTACAGGAAGCATTAGTTATATGTAGGTACTGTGGATAGTAGGTACTGACCTCAGTGAGCTTGATAGAAGTCACTGAGCTTGAAGGTTCTAACTGTGTGCGAAGGAAACAAAAAGGAACACGCTTATGTAATGTACGTAGCGAGTGTTAGTATATTCAACAATTCCCATCATCACAAAACAAGTTATTGTGACTATCATTGTGATTCACGCCGGGAAAACCACGAGCACAACCATCATAGTTCTCATTTGCGTTCGCCTCGCTGCAATGGCAATGACAACCAGAAGTCTTCGCCTGACAACACGAAGAACCACCAACAGCGCCGCCGGGGTTTTCCCATGGTGCAGGCTCTCGTGGCCGGTCAGCCTGCACCGTCTGCCTTGGCCATTTCGCCCACAATATTCAATGTTGCGACTCTGCAACTCTGTGGGATGGAACCCCCGCCTATTGTCACAAATTCAATGACAACTGTCTCATCAATCCTCAAAGAAATGCCCTCTGCTTCAAGTGGCAATGACCCAATGGTTGTCATGCCAGAACCCACGAACTGCACCACGAATGTTCCGGTTGCGGAAGCAAGGAGCATGGCGCTCAAGGATGCCCTCGAAGTGAGAAAGGGCAGAGCACTCACACCATATAAGCCTGAAGGATGGGCTCGTCTTCTCAATGAGACAGGTCTTATCAGTAGATACCCCCATATCCCAGAATGCCTTGTGTCAGGTTTCTCCGGGGGCATTCCCCTGATCAAATGTACATACAAGCCTCCAAATAATCCCACCATCGAGCAACACCCAGAAGCTTTCTGGAGTATCATTAATCTCGAGTTTTCGAAAGGACATTTCTTCGGCCCATTCACAGTGAAAGACCTCAAATCAGCCATTGGTTACTTTCAGACAGCACCTCTTTCACTCGTACCCAAACCTGGAAAGCCAGGGGAAATTTCGCTTGGTACAAAATCTGTCCTTCCCACACAACCCTTCCCCTGCCAAGCCTATTAGTTCCATTAATTTGAGAGTCGATTCTGACTCTTTCCCCTGTACATACGGCACATTTTCCACAATTTGTCTGTCAATATGGCGCTTACCCTCGGGCTCACAAGGTGCTGTTCGCGACGTTGCGGAGGTGTATCGCACAATACCCCTCCATCATTCTCAGTGGGCTGGTTTGGCAGTTCGTCTCCCAGTCGAAGATTCATTTGCTGTCGATACAGCCTTTTGTTTTGGCTTTGGACCCTCAGCAGGAATATACAGGAATATTAGTGACACAGGTCTGGATATATTATGTGCGAAAGGCATCGGACCCGCCTCCAAATGGGTCGATGACCATCTGTTCCTTCGTATTAGACGTGAATTTTTGGGAGAATACAACAAAAGACGTGCCCAATGGGCAAAGGACATCGCAGACAATGGAGGTGTCATTTTCAGCGGCGGACGGAAATGGTATAAGGGAGCTGCAATGCCAAACGACTCAGCCGAAGAATTCAACGAGGATGTATTCTTCCCTATTCAAGATCTATCCAACCTTTCCCCTCGATTGGAGGAGGACACCATATTCTCTTATTGCATGGCCGACATTGATCAATTCTCATCATTGCTCGGCATCCCTTGGGAACCTTCGAAAGATAAACCTTTCAGTACTAGCCCCCCATTCACAGGTTTCATTTGGAACATCGCAGATCGCACTGTGGATCTTTCGATGGAAAAACAGGATAAGTATATTCGCACGATCTCAGATTGGCAATCGAAGTGCACGCACACGCTACAAGAAGTACAGAAGCTGTACGGAAAGCTTCTACACGCGGCCCACATTATCCCCATGGGCAGAGCTTACCTCACCAACCTCAAGGCTATGTTGGCCATGTTCAATGACTGTCCCTTCCTTCCCCGAACCCCCCCACGGAACACACCAGACGACATTATCTGGTGGAAAAATGCCCTCAGCAAACAACACATATCCCATCCAATCCCTGGACCATGTGTCGTCCAAGAATTCCATGCCTATTTGGACGCTAGCTCTGGCCACGGAATCAGCATTTTTATCAATGGGCACTGGAGAGCATGGGATCTCATCCCGGGCTGGAAGAGAGACAGTCGAGACATCAGATGGGCTGAGAGTGTTGGCTTCGACCGCACAATCATCAACTCTCAAGCCTCCGGAATTCATTTCAAGATCTATGGGGACAACATGGGTGTTGTCGAAGGATGGTGGACAGGCCGTAGCAGAAACCGAGCCTCAAACGAAGACTTCAGGTGTATTCATCAAATCATCGCTAGTGCCAAGTGCATGGTTCTTACACGATATGTACCTAGCAAAGACAACCCAGCCGACGGCCCCTCCCATGGGGTATATCCCCCCACGAGTCATATGCTCCCTCCAGTCTTCATCCCCGTTGAGCTCCAGCCCTTTATCAGGGACATTTCTGAAGCCACCACAACTGATAGAACCAGACAACGTCAGTCATCAGGCAAATTGTTTCTCCCAATGGGCAGTAACCACACCGATTCGGAACTCCGACACCACACGTTCATCAACTGTGAATTCGAGCGCAAAGGAGAAGAACTGTTTGAAGCGTCGCAAAACTAGTAAGTCCCGCAACGGAAAAATTTGCAACCCCTCACCAGTGCATACCTAATAATAGCCTATAATACCAACCTCACTCCCCTCCCATCCGTGCTCCACCCACATTGCTCTGCAAAGGAGAGACTATACCTTTGGCTACCATTTTCTTCGCGAGATGCACGAGATGCACAAGGGAAAATTGTTCCCCTACTCCCAACAGACCTCCAACGCATCCGGGAAACCATGATCCACGCATATGCAGAAGCAACCCGCGAAACGTACAGATCGGGCCTGTTAACCTTCCACATTTTTTGTGACGGCAAAACGATACCCGAACATCAGCACGCACCTGCAAGCCATATCGTCATATCATCCTTCATTACCTCCATGGCAGGTCACTATTCAGCCAAGACAATAGTGAATTATGTGTGCGGTGTTCGTGCGTGGCATATCCTGCACGGCATGACCTGGGCTCTGAACGAGATGGAGATAGATACCCTCCTTAAGGCATCAATTTCTCTCGCAACAGCATCTGCGAAAAGAAGCAAATGTGAACCCTATACCATTGATTTAATGATTGCCGTACATCAACAGCTCGACCATAATAACCCCCTCGATGTGGCAGTCTTTGCATGTCTAACCACTGCCTTTTTCGCTACCACTTGCACTGGTGAATTCACTGTTCCTTGTCTCGACAGATTTGACCCTGCCATACACGTCAAACTATCCAACGTCAATGACACTCACGATCGTCAGAACTGAGCCATGAAAACCTTTTTCTTACCTTGCACAAAAGCCGCTCCGGAGGGGGAAGAAGTATCTTGGGCGAAGCAAGAAGGGCCCACAGATCCTGAAAAAGCTTTCACCAATCACCTCCGCATGAACGATCCTCCCCGTAATGGCGCACTTTTCGCGTATTGCCACAAGGACTCTCACTGCCTGTTAACGAAAACCAAGTTCATACAACGTCTAACTTCAGCAACCAAAGCCGCTGGTCGCCAACCAGTGCAAGGCCATGGTATTCGGATAGGATCGACTCTGGAGTACCTTCTCAGAAATGTCCCCTTTGATGTGGTCAAAGTGAAAGGCCATTGGGCTAGTGATGCGTTCCTCGTCTATCTGCGACGACACGCACAAATCTTAGCACCATACATGCAAGCTACTCCCGCGCTACAAGATCAATTCCTTCGTCACACCATTAACGTGCCTCCAGTCCGTTGAAAACTACATTCTCAACTCATTAAATAGTAAGTCCCCTCCTCCTAACATTATTGGGTACCCGAGCCTCACTGGATGCGTCGTCGGCCTCCTAATCGTTGGGAATCGCAGCTCACCTCTCTGTCCCAGGTTAGTTTCTCAGGGCCGGAAGACGCTGCGCGTCCTCACCCGAAACCTCTCAGTATCATAGTTAGTATCTTCTAACATTTGCCTACTTACCTTGTCCCTCGCGAGCTCGCAGCACAATAACCATCCTGTTACCTTGATCATGTCTAAGTGAACCTCAAAGATCATCAGTGAACCCATGAGGAAAGTAGAAGGCCATAAATTACAATATATAGTACATAATCTCAAGAACCAGCATAATTCTGCTATCGACGATGATATTGGTATATTTGGCCTTATAGAGGGAAGGAAATTCCCTGAATTTCCCATAAGATTTGATGATTGGGAAAAGATCCTGATTTTACTCAAACTCACAGTCCCAGTGAAGGTGTGCCAAAAGTTGACGGTTGGGCTAGATTAATACAGAATACCATAGCGGAGGGGAGTTTCACAACTATGAAGCTACAAGTGAAGGTTAATATCTGCCAGGCGACAAGTATATGCTGACCCGCGCAGGTGACAGTGAGTTTCACGGCTTCATTCAAACCTCAACACCATCATGCGAAGTGAACAACATCAGAAGAGATGTTAGCAGCCAAGAAGCTAAAAGTGAAGGTCAAGATCTGCCAGGCGACGAGTATCTGTTGACTATCTTGATCCTAAGGGTAATAAGCAAAAATGTGAAATTTGTTATTCATTAGCATTATCCTTATTGTGTTATAGTGTCACCTGAATCATTGTTATATATTTACAATGTGATTGGCATATATCCAAGTGACTTTGGTCAAGTGGTCTTGAACACCGAAAAACTTCAGTTCAAGTCGTGTGATTTTGGTCAAGAGTTCAATTCCCCTTGGGTGCAATTATTAAAAATAAAAAACTTGAAATTGTGTAAGTCAACTGGAGTTGTGTAAGCCAACTAGAGTTGTTTAGAGACATCTAAAGTGATGTCTCTGAATATTTTATGACCTCAATTTAGATTGTCTATATTTGCAATTATAGTCAGGTGCTGCTATAGGTGAACATATATCACTATATGTCTTCTATATAGAGGGGGGGTTTCCTTTAGACGCTATGGACACTATAGACACTATATATGCATATATAGTGCTATATGTGGTAGTATAGCAAAAACCCTTTTTTCTGATGCAAGAATAGAAGTATTCTGGAATGTTCATGCAGAGCATGTTGATAAGTGGTTAAGATAATAAGAATAGATGTGAAGAAAAACATGTATATGGGCAACATTTGACAATGATTATAACAACAGCAAAACCAAAGACATAGTATAGTTTCTTCAAATAAAGATGTAACTTATTTACTCTTTAACCACCTACGAACAACAATACTGTCTGGTCAGTGCGATAGAGAAAGAGATCACTAAGTTGCATAGCTTCAAAAGATAAGAAGCTAGGTGGAGCACTGATTGAGTGCAGACCAGTCATCTTGAACCATTAATACACTAGTGGTGTTTTATGTACAAAGTACTTTAGATATAGGGAAGTCTCTATAGTCTGCCCAGGTTGTGGAGGCACTGTCAGTGGTGATAGCAGTGCATTGTTTGAAAAAAGATCATTATTATCCTATACATTATCAACACTTTAATGAACTACAGAAGGCCAGCATTGTAACTCACGTGTCTTGTATCTTCTGCTGAATTATCACTATCCACCTGGTTCTCCATATGCTACAAGTCATCACTACTCAGATCAATACAAGAATAGGTATGAATAATCTTGGATATATGGTTTTATGGAGTGTTGATGCCAGAAGGCTGGATAGGGCGATGCCCGGAGGGATTCCATCATCATCACAAGTCCTGCTGAGTCAATAAAAACTCAATATTAAATCACAGAAGTGGCTACAGAGGTAACACACTGATCTTTAACACATTATTTACAAATCATATTCAAGTGCTTACTAATCACTCTTGTTAAATGTTCTAAGCCTTGACATTGAGATTAATATTTTGCTGGATCTGAAATGATATCATGAGGAATATTGTTGCACCTGGCTAAAATAAAATGAAAAACTTCTAACTACTATATACACAGTATTCCCGGCTCCCCCTGTAGTAAGCTGAAGTTCAGGCTAAGCTGTGTGCAGTCATCAGAAGGTGCCAAGGTAGTTTAAATCCTAATTCTTGACCTATAGGTTGTGCAATGTGAGAATGTTTAATTGTTAGTTCAAAAATATGTACAGGAACACTGTTGGTCCTGAACGCAAAGCATTGTCATGCAGGTAAGCCTTCTCGACTCAGAAGGATCCATCTATTTTCAGAGGTTTGATGAAAGTGAGCTGGATACTCGCATAGGCAAGGAGACTGAAAGATGGTTGAGTAATACCAGATGCATCATGGGCAAAAAACATACTGATTCATCACCTTCAACAGATGGAATGAAGGCAGTGCAGTCCTGCAGACACTGCTGGCAGGAACCTGAGGTAATTGTACAATAAATTATCGGCTAGGATCAGAGTAATAATAAAAATAACGACAAGAAGGAGAGAAAGAAAATAGAGGGAGAAGAAATGAGGACGAGCAATACATTGGGGAAAATACTTAACGAGAAAAACTGTCAACTTAGATAATTTTGATGCAATCACTGTGCATCATTATCAGAAATAATTCAATCAATGATTTCTGCACTAAAGTGCTAATGTTCATCAACCAAGAATTCCTTTCTTGCCTACAAGTATTCTCTGAAGCTTTAAGATGGAAACTTCTCTTACTTGCCAGTAGTATGTATAGCCAAAAAAAAAAAGGTGCTTATCACTGACCAATAAATGTACTGAAGTCAATATTGAGGATGGCTGGCAGCCTGTAGCACTTGGAGTGACAGCAGTACACTATACATTGATAGGATTAGGACAAAATCTCAGATCTGATATCTCTATATCTCCTGTGGTTTACCTATCATTTTCTCTCTTCATCACTTCATCACTTCGAACAAATTTCATGGCCTCAAAGTTAAGCTTCAGAATGGCAAAATCATCATCTATGTGGCTCATGGTTTCACTCATACACTGTTACTTGTGTCCATAGCAATCATTGTAAACTCAACAGAGTTGTTGTGGCCTGATGAATGGGGTAGGCCAAATGCAACGCTAGATGCTATCACCAATGCATCAGTATATTATGTAGGAGTATACTTGGATAAATATGAATGAGATACAACATTAGTAGTCATGGAGAATAGGGTTGATAGGACTTCAAACATACTGGTGAGAACATAATGTTTATATGATGTTTGTCAACAATCTGTTTATGGCCCAAAGGCTGGATTACTAGTATTCTAAAATAAATGGAGGTAAGCACTCGGCACAATATCTATTGTTCACCAGATATATATATTATCTGTTCCAATATATAAAGGCTTTAGAATTACTAGCATACTTGAATAAACAAAAATAAATATGTATCACATTGTTTACCAAATATATATTATCTGTTCCACAGATCTACACCTGCCTAGGATGGCAATCCAGGAGTCTGGATGACAGTCTATATGCCTCTGTATGGCCAATCTGCACATCTGGATAGCTAAACCACATCATATTCTTATAGAATAATAGTATCGACAATGCACACTATCTGTATCAAGATAGTATACTCAGTTGTACACACGAGTGTGAATCAAGGCCTTGACATTACCTGTTTCAAGATAGTATAGTAGATAGAACAATGGACTAAAGATATACTGTTCTCAGTTGTGCACACGAGTGTGAATCAATGTCTGAGGTCCTGAGTATGTATTGAGGGTGAATATATATTATCGACGAGAGATAGGGAAAATAGATAATGTGTGCTGCACGTGATATAAGTCTGCCAGATGTCATACATCTGGCTGGTAGCTACTGGATACTGTCAGTGGTAAGTAAAGTGAAATAAGACATAGCTAAACAAGATATAATAGTGCTGTGCTATAGTATATTGGGCCAAATGACTTGCCCACTCCTCCTCAAGTTGGACGTAGCCCGAGTTTCACAGTGAAGTTCTTGACTTTCAGTGAGGGCAATGCCTTCGTAAGAGTGTCAGTGATCATGTTGGCAGTGGGGCAATAGATGAGATGGAGCTTGTCGTGCTCCACAACCCAATGAATGAAGTGAAAGTGAATGTTGATGTGCTTTGTGTGAATGTAATACTGATGGTCCTTGGTGAGCGCCGTAGGAACCATTTGTTCTCTGACCTCACAACGGGCCTATATGTATCTTTCCGTCACCATCTGGTACCCTTCCCACGGCCGGCATCATCCGGACTCATATTCCGGAGGGATATACCCACACGCACCTCAGTGTTCCGTCCATCCATGTCCTATCCTTGTCCGTCCATCCCCATTGGTGCATCATTTGTCCTTTCTTGTCACTCTGACCACGCACAGTCTGTATTACATGTGCGTGCCCCATACACAAGGCCACTTGCTATCATTCATATATTACCGCGCTATGGACTCGCCTGTACTTACCGCTGCCACTTAGGAGATCCCAAGTTCTTATGGATCACGATAAATAGTCTCGCTGACCTCTGACAATATCACTTCCTTCTACTCCCTTGGACTGTGTGTCTAAGTTCATGTGATCTAAAGTCCCCTTAGTCTTCCGCTCCATTCATGGATCTCAGCACAGTGTAGAGAGTAATATCTCTACAGGCTCGTATCCCCCCATTTATACATCAACCTCATCCCTATCCCCAGGTAGGCACAGCCCTATAGAGACACACTTTACACGTGTGACCTTCCGCACTCTTCCACAGCACACGTGGCACTTGCGCATCCTTCTGCACACCGGCACTTTACTCGGCATATCCTCCCATGTCCTGTCCTGTCTGTCCTGTTCTGTTGGTGCATATTCCCACTGTTATCTCCGTCACTGACCACATCCAGGGTCTCTTACATATAGACTTACCACATATCTGCTTCCTTATGCGCTTCCGTGCAGCCTATCTGCTTCCCTTATGTCTCAGTATTCTGAGAGTGAGCGTAGTGACTTACATATCTGGAGGACTCAGATGATTCTGGACTTACTTACTTTTCCCTTACTTGGACTCTCTATCTGTTTTCTGCCTAGTTGTGCATTGAGCACTAATATCATCACTGCCATTGTCTATCATCTCTCTTGTGCTATTGAGACTTGCCTATCAGCCTTCAGAAGGGTCCTTATCGCCAGCCACCACCTATTTCCTTATCCTGCGCATACCACGCTTTAGCCACATCCTTCTGCATATCCCGCACTTCTTGCACTTTCGCCATGCATCTTTGCGTGCCTTCGCATATCTTCAACTTCAGCTATTCTCTTGATCCCTCGAGATTAGTCTCAGTAGCATCCCCTAAGGGACAATTCTACTAGCTCGCCTCTTGAGGTAGATATCCTTATGACTCCCCAGAGTTCGCATTCCTATTTCCTCACCCACAATGGTCCCTTTGCACTCTCACCTTCTCTGTACTCAGTTTTCCTTATCCGTTCCATGGACTACTACTGGTAGCTTATTATGTTGAGAACTTGATACCTTGAAACCTTGATCCCTCAACACCTAGATATCTTGTAGAGCCATAGACGTACCACTAGGCTTTTGTTCCGGAAGATCTGTCCTTGCATCAATTCTGTCTATTACAAGTTCTACCATTCCGCATCCACAGCGGTCGCATAGATCATAAGCCCGTAGGCTTGATTCCTTTGCATTTATTGTAGAGAGTATCTTTCAGTAGCAATCCCCTTGGGATGAGCATCCACACTCACACTCATTTGGATCTATAGTCTCTACTCATGGACTACTCAAGATTACTTTCTCACAGTGGAGGTAGTTGTGGTGGGCTGGGGACCTTGTAAACTACTGGCATGGGGTGAAAACTAAACATGGGCAAGGTATGCATAACCACAAAATGATCCTGCAGATGTACATGCACAGCACAGTGACTGTGGAGTTATGGGAGTGCTCATGCCCTTGAAACAGATCGTTTTGAGTGGGATAAACTATAATGACTACAATTCTACATACCAAGTGAAACTTTGAGCAGCCTGTTGAAGGGCATCCACCCTTTTCCAGAAGTGCTGAACACTGTGGGGCCGCTGAATCTTCGTGATCAGACCATAGATGATTGCAAAGACATATAGCCCTGTTGATTGGAAGCTTATCAATGGAACAATGTTCAGTTGGAGATTTTCAATCATAACAAAGTCATGAGCTCACCATGTCAATTGCATTTATAAATTCGAAACACCCATCTTTGCAGACCAGGCAACCATTACAAGGAGAGGGAGTCATAGTTATGCACAACCTGGTAACAGTTCAAAAAGCCTCAAATCACTGGGGAAAAAATAAGAAAGAATGATGGTGTTACAATCATCGTCACGTGTTACCCACATACCTTTTTCTCTTTGCATCTATTCTTGTTATCTTGACTGCTTATCAATATGCTCTATATGAACATTTTAGAATATGTCTATTATTGTTATCTCAACTGCTTATCAACATGCTCTGCATGAACTTTCTTAGAATATGTCTATGCCTTCCATTTCTGTACTATTACTAGCCTGGTCTGTGCACTCTTCTTATACTATATAAGTAGTGATACTTATGGTTGTATTCCTCACTTGAATCTACTGGGTTTTACCTGGAACACTCTGATCTACTAAGCCTCCAACTTAGTAGCCTTTTTGACTTCAGAACTCTAGACAAGTCCTCAGCACTTGTGCTAGTCAGAACCTACTTTGATCCTCTATGATCTGTAGAGTAGAACCACTCTCTCAACTTGATGAGTCGTTATCGACTCTTGAGAGTAGACTTATCCCAGTCGTAACAGATGGTGCACGGACCTGCACACTAGATCACAGACCTGCTGTTAAAAGACTCTTTGTGCCAGATATTAGATCAAACAGCAGAACACTGAGCAGTAGTCTTTCCATATTTGTTGTCTCAGGGCAAAGCATGTGCTCACATGTGGGACTCAAGCTACAGAAACCGAATTTGGTACAAAGCAGTAACACCAAACTAAGTTGAAGCATGTGCAGCATTCTACTGAGTCTGCTCACCTACAGAAGGCCTTGGACAGATTCAGGACACTGAAAGCTACTGACACATGAAAGTTTGAAGCCACATCATATGGTGCAGCTTTGGGTCATAAGAATATTGTGGGTGAGGAAATAGGAATGTGAACTCTGGGGAGTCACAAGGATATATACCTCGAAAGGCGAGCTAGTAGAATCATCCCTAAGGGATGCTACTGAGGCAAATCTCTCTAAATATGAGAGGAATCAAGGACCAGTGATTAGATATGCGAAGGCACACAAAGATGTGCAGATGCATAGGCAATGCGCACGCGTGATGTGCAAGATATGTAGAAAAGGCGGCTAGCGCACAATATGTGCCGGGTAGAAAGTCAGCAGCGGCAAACAATAAGGAATCTTCAGAAGATGATAGACAAGTCTCAATGGGACTAGAAAGATGATAGACAGATGCAGTGATGATATAAGCACTCTGCGCACAAACTCGGCAGAAAGCAAATACTGAGTCCCAGTAAGGGAAAAATATAAGTCCCTCCAATTGTGCTAAGTCCTCTAGGTATGTATGTAGCTATGCGCGCTCTCAGAATACTCAAGCACAAGGGAAGCAGATAGGCTGCGCGGAAGCGCAAAGGAAGCAGATAAGTATGTAGGGTCACGCCTACCTGCGGACAGGGATGAGGTCAATGTAGAAATGTGGGGATATATTTAGAGAGATCACTTCCTACAACAGGGATGAGGTCAATGTAGAAATGTGGGGATATATTTAGAGAGATCACTTCCTACAACAGGGATGAGGTCAATGTAGAAATGTGGGGATATATTTAGAGAGATCACTTCCTACAACGTGGAAAGATATTTGAGCACGAAATCTGAATTCCATCACCAAAGTTTGATTTATTCATCAAAGTTTGTATTTGCCACAAACAAACAATTATTTTTACATGTTGTCTGGCGGAACCCCCCATAATTCTCAGTGTACAGAAAGTCCATTGTGTGGATTTTACTCAATATAATTCTTTATATATTATCATTGAATGTCTTGCAAGTCAAGCCCAGTGAGAACTGGACCTCACCATATCAACGGAAAACAACGGAAATATTGGCAAGTTGAGAGCACAAGATTTCCGTAGATGACCATTGAAAATGGGACTTATAGTTGATTTTCTAGTGACACTATTCAACAGAGATATCACCATTTCACATTGATTCTCATATACAATATTTGCGCAGATTTGTGTAAATCCTTGGCTGTAGTCACACTGCACAATAAAATGACAGAAATTGCACAAAAACAATGCTGATATGCATTGCAAGCACAAATGAATGATAGATAGAACAAAAATAACACCTGCTCCATCCTCGCCTGCTGCTCCTGCTCGCTGCCCACCTGCTCCTTGCTGGCAGCCCCACCCGTATGAGCAATTGGGTAGCTCTGGGCCATCTAGGAATGGTGATGGTGAATCCCCCCTCCCACCATGAGTACACCGAGAAATGTGAGGCTCTGGAAGATATGGGTAGGGATGTGCATGGGTAAACCCCGGGGTATCACAGGTGCCACCCGTACCCTTACCCGGAGATGTACCCATACCCGCGCTGAGGGTATGGGTGTAGTGATGGGTACGAGGATATAACACCCAGGGTACCACCCATGGTGGGTATACCCTGGGGTATGGCATACTATAATGAAATACTACAAAAAATACTATGTATAATGTAGCTACTCAATGTGGTCCCAACCATCGTCGAGTGCTTGCTCATTAGCATCCTCGACATCAGGTAGGGAACTAATCTTGATGATGTCTTCCGTCTTGACGAGGTTGAGGCAGCTCCAATAACCGAGGCATAGGAGTGCTCGAGTAGACTGAGCCATCAGACGCGAACGCACGTGAGACAGAAGGAGGCGTCCCTTGCTGAACAAATGTTCAACATCGACTGATGTAGCTATTAAAAATAAGTCAGAATGAACCCATAAAGGAGGGCAAGCATGGACTCACCAGGTATTGTTAAGTAGTCTAAGGCCATATGAGAAAGGTGGGGATATACTGCACGGCGTTCGTGCCACCAGGCAATAGGATCAGGGACATCCTCAATATCAGCATTGAGGTAGCGCTTCAGTTCATCCCCCAGGTCAGTTGACTGGGGTGGCGCCAGTGCTGGCATATTGTCAAATAAATTCTAAAAGGTCAAGTTGTAGTTAATGAGCCGTGCAAACATAAAGAAAAACACATACCTCATGAGCCGTAGTATTTGACACCTCGGTATCATCATCGTTCTCTTGAATCCCCACCTCAAGGTATGATCGTTCAAACTTGTCGCGCACAAGTGTGGCCACAGTCTCAATCCAGGTGTCCTCCCACCGTGCGTTCTTGAAATAGGCCAATTTATGGCGTGGATGCAGTACTGTAGTTATAAATAAACAAAGGTCAGTATCATGATATTATTTAAATCAAAAAAAGACTCACCCATAGCAATCTGGTATACCTCAGACTTGTCCGTCAACTGGTAGTACTGGTTGAGTGTTCGTTTTGCAAGGCGAACAGCCGCACGGATAGAAGGGGAATATTTCCGGTTGTGTGAGTAGGTGGTGAGTCGTTCATCAATCAAATCCATTGCGGGAATAACCTTTGCAAGGTTAGGTGTCCCCCGCGAGAAAAACAAAGTGGCATCCTTGAGAATCTTGATTCAATGACATGTTAGTAAGCAATTTCCAGTAAGGCAAGTGACCCACGCCTACCTTCAGTACATCCTGCAACTGTCTGACAATCTCCCAATCACTGTCAACAAGCTCAAACTTGCGCAATCCTAGGTCACGCCGCTGAGTGACTGTGTCAATTGCTTCCCGATGGACAACAGCATAGTCCAGCATATTGAAGGTCGAGTTCCAGCGGGTGCAAACGTCCTGTGGCATATTCATTGGAGTCATTTGCAGGTCAAGGAGGATTTTGTGCCAGGCAGGAAGCAAGATGGTTGTGGAATTGATCAGTTTGTAGGAAAGCTTGTGCAGCTAGAGGGAGCCATCAATATTGAGGTACACTCAAAGTTTTGTTTTCGTCTTACCTTCAAAAGCACTAACTTTACTGGTCGTATATCTCTTTGCAGCTCAATTCATTCATCCTGGTCCAACAGTGCTACTTCATCCACCCAACCATCCTCGTTATCTGGCAACTCCTCATCTCCAACATCAACATTGCCTCTGGCGTCCTCACTCTCAACTTCATTGCTCAGATTAGCAAGCTCGGTATCACTTGTATCACTCGCCACATCATCGTATGTTTCTCTTGCAGGCTCGGCCTTCTTCGTTACATCGAACTCACAAAGCAGGGACTTGGCGATCAGATTCACGGTGTGCAAGAAGCACCGTGTGTGACTTGCTGCCCCCCCAAAGTCAGGAAGCAAGTCCTCGAGCCCGTCAACCATGATGTTGTTGTTCGAGGCATTGTCACATGTTACACTCAGTATCTGTGGAACAAGTTAGCAAGTAAGTTTTTCTACTAGACGCCTTGTACCTTGTCTGATATTCCAAACTCTTGTAGCATCTTTGCAAATACTGCAGCAAGTTCCGCGCCGGTATGGGACTGGTCAAGTCATCATGTCATTGTGTGTGGGCACCTCGTAAGTCTTTCAACATACCTTCCCCACTTCAACTATGTCTAACGGCAGACTCAGTGGGACTCCTTTGTGCTCGAGATGGACCGATACCACCACAAAGGCTCTATGGTTGGTGGAAGTCCAAGCGTCCATAGTAAAATTGAGCTTTCCCTCATGTTCCTGGTAAGTCAAGTCAGTTTCACGCATATTGAGCATTAAGTCACTAACTCTCAACATTTTAGCAATACATTGTCGAGTGCGCGCGAAAACAAGCCGTACATCACGCGATATGGTGGTTGGGGAAGGTAAGTAGTAATCTGGTCAGCCTGTTTTCATTAATGATTGAAACGCTCGGTCTTTGACTATCTCGAACGGTCGAAGGCTTTCAGACACCCAATGCACAAGCTCAGCTCTGCGTCATGTTAAATTTGTCTGGCTGAATAGTGTCAAAGACTTACTTGGTCTCAGCACGGGTGTGTTGACGGTTGGAGTATGTCACCTTCCCCTTCCCCTTGCGTGCAAAGGACGCCATTATTGATCCATCTCACAGGATTCCTAGAATGATTTTTGTGCGGACCTCGCTGGCATCCTTTGCGTCATCAGCAGCTTGCAGTACCGCATCACCCCAACACGATTTGACGTGCTTCCTCATATTTCCAGTGGACCAGGCATCTTTTTTGTCCAAATACCATCAGATGGTGGTCTTTGCATCCTCGCGCACTACACTTGAACTCATGGGCCCACCAACCATCATTCTCGATGATGTGTGGTGTTGGGTCAAAGAACACGTACACAGGTTAAGTCCATTCGTCCATTAACCGTTCTATATTTTTATTTATTAACGAGAACATTTGCTTGAACAAGGGTTCTCATACTTAGCTCATCAGCAGCACTCTCAACATCTGGGCTGGATGATCGGTGCTCAGCATCATTGTCGTCGTCGACCCCATCATATCAAGCAGCCTCTTCTTCCTCAGTCCGAACAATGGCCCTCTGTACTACTGGCGCTGGTGCCGGCTGTGGTGGAGGTGTTATTTCTTCCAAGGATGATCTGTTGCCAGAACCATCTCACTGGGTCGCCTTGGCCTTTTTGGATTTAATGGCCGCTGTGCTGTCTCCGCTTGTGTGGTGCTTCCGTTTCTTCGTTGAGGCACCATCAAGCTTCTCCTCGATAGCGGCTTTCACCTTGTCAGTCAATTTGGTGGCTCGTTTAGCAGTTTTCGAAAGCAAGTTGAGCTGCATGGTGTGTAGGCTGTAGGGAGCACTGACTATCATTCATAAATCTACGTAGCAAGTATCATTAGAGTTTGACAGCTGTACAGTAGTGGAGTTTTTATTTTCTTAAATTCTACATTCGTTTTCATGTGTCAACCCGAGGCAAGGGTACGGGTAAGGGTATGGGTAGGCTTGGACCAGACCCCCACCCATACCCCGGGTGTACCCACACCCGAGACCCGCGCGGGTTTCCAAAACCCACGCATATTGTTGGAAGAGAAGAGAGAGACCGCATGCTCGTACGCTCGGTGTTACAGCGGCCCCATCATTTTCTCATCATCATGCTTCTCCGATCTATTCCTGTTATCTCTGACTGCTTATCAACATGCACTGCATGAACATTCTAGATACTTCCGTCTATTCTTGTTATCTCTGACTGCTTATCAACATGCACTGCATGAACATTCCAGATAGTTCCATGATGTTCTTCTTGACTCCTTTCACTTCCATAGTCGGCCTGGTCCGTGCCTCCTTTGTCCATTATAAATACCGCAGTAGTTACGCTTGTATTCTCTAACTTGAATCTACTTGGTTCTCGCTGATACTTGATCATCTTCTAAGGAAGATACTTGATTCCGATCTAGCTCTTATAGAGACTAGTCTATACTCGAACTTCACTTAGAGGGAGAGCCCCTCAAGTGTCTGAACTGAACGTCGTAACACGAAGAACTCCTTTATTGGATTAGTTACGCAAGAACTATCCAAGTCGTAACACTCGGAGGATTAACCTCCGAGCTTCCTTTCCTTTTTGGTCTTCTTATCGCATCTTGCACCTACCACACCGCATGTTCCACCACTGGTATAGTTACCAGTGGTAGCTTCGTTCTTCTTGCTAAATCTTGTCATGCAGTAGATAAAAATGTCGCACTCAGACTTTATACCTCAGCGTTGTTTCCCCACTCGCTGAGGTATGTATTTACTCTGCTACTCGTACCTAACATAGCTAACATGTACGCTAGACTCCCGCTCTAGGTAAATAGAATGTTAGCGTTGTTTCCCCACTCGCTGAGACTCCCACTCTAGCCAATACATATCCCTAGATATGGGGTGTCATTCTGGTTCAAGAAGAGATTTGGATATGGTATAGTCCTGGGATGAAGCTATTATAAAGCAACTTGGGATGCGTACACTTACTAAGTCAAATATGCTACAAGCGATGTGCTTGATTGATTGATCAATATATCTGCAAATATACAAGAAGACATTGGCAAATTAGTGTGTTTGTTTTGTGTTTGCTCAACATATGTTAAATTCACGATTTGCGTAGCTTTGACAATATTTGATTTGTAAATATACCCGTCGTTTTGCGTCGATATATGGTGAGGTCCGGTTTTCACTGGGAGTCAAGGTTGACTCCAATGTATGGCGCTTAAGTCACGTGCAAGTAGTTGAACACGAGTGACTTGTCAAGCTCAAGGCTGGAGGGCAGACGCATGCCCGCAGTAGCCTGCAGCTGGCACTACAAATAACGCTGGCGACATTGAACCTGGGTTTGTACTGAAAATGGATTCTAGGAGAACGGTCTCCGATTTTTATCGTGGAGGTTCACCATCGACGCCTTATTACACAGCTCATCCATCCCCAGAACCTCAATCTGACGAAGAGCAGCAGCCAGTGGCAGGCCCATCCAAGCTCACGTTGGACCTACCCGTGTTCTCTCTTAACTCGAATACTGCTCTCCAGCCCTCCGATGATGAAGACGATGAGCACTCGAATCTACATTTGAACATCAATTTCAATCTCTCATTAGACTTCAGTCAAGCTACGCTGGGACACTCTCGCCCGCCTTCACCAGCACCAACCGCAGACTTTAGCATGATATCACCACCAAGCAGTCCTTCTTATGTTCAATACCACTCTCAGTTCCTTTCACCACCACAAGGACGAAACACCCTTCCTTTCTTTCGTACTTCTCCGACCCGCACTTCCACCCATCTACGAAGTCACAGTATAGCCTTGGGAAGCGGTACCAAACGCCGCGTTCGTCCTAATATCACAAAACTTTGGGAAAGCATATCTTCCCCATCTCCTCGGGGGAGCAAATCCTCACCTACGCTCAAACATCCATCTCCCATCCATAGGCACTTTTCTAGATCCTCGCCTAATATCTTGCGCGCGAGGCGCAAGATCAAACGTCCTTCGGTAACTGACGTATTTGGTTGTGGGTCCGGAGTGCAGGGTAATGTCAATGGGGGTGTAGACATAGACTACGGTGCACTAGACCCACTCGACGGCGAGGAAGGCGAACTCGTCGATCACGACGGTTATTTCGATGCAATCCAATGCGATCTGACAGGTACGTATTTCTCGTGTCCTGTTTATACAGAACTAACATTTATCATGTAGCTTCCCCATCTTCCTACACACACTCCGCTTCACCCTCACCCCTCACCACACCAACCTCGTCTCACCTCTGCCTCTTCCGACCTCACACCCCTTCCCAAGCCTACACCCTCTGTCCCACATCATATGCCTCAGCCTCCACATCCACTTTCACATCTACGCAATACCTCCCCCCCGCCCAAACATCCCTCCCCCTCCCCCCAGAACTCACCTTACATATCCTCTCCCTCCTTCCCGTGCGTTCAGTCCTAGCATGCATGCTCGTCTCCAGCTCCTTCTACACGCTAGCCAAAGATACAAGCGTCTGGTTAGGAGTATGGAAAGGCAGAGAAGGCCGTCCAAGAGTCCGAACCCGCACACCCCGTCAAAACCCATATAACTATCCTTATTCCCATAGCTTTTCATACGGACTGGGGCCTTTGGTAAACTACATGTCTTCCTATTCCTTCCCCCGAAATTCCGTCCCCAGTTTATCCTCTTCTTCCTCTGAAGACGACTCGGATTCGGATGTATCGTCGCTGCGTTACGCCCACGCAGACGAAGGTGTACATGGATTCCCGCTTCTTGAGGACTCCGAAGATGTGGAGGGAGATGGTCCTAGTGGGTGGGCTGTCGATTGGGATCGGATCGAAGCGTTAAGACACAGCGGACGCTCGAGGGGCGTGTTTATGGATGAAGAGGAATATGCGAACCGTACATCGATCCGCATCCCTTGTCAAGATCTGAGTTTAAGAAGAGGCACGAATCTAGGCCCTCTCCGCCTCAACTGGCACACCCTCTACCGCTCTCGTGCCACACTCGAAAAGCGGTGGCGAGATCCACGCGGCGAGCCTCGGGTGATGCGAATCGAGGGGCACGGCGATAGGTGAGTTTTAGTTCCATCTCCTCTCCTCTTTGTGTTTGAATTCAAGTTTGACTTTGATTGACGCACGCCCCACAGCGTCTACTGCCTTGACTTTGACTCGCGACGGATCATTACAGGATCTAGAGACAGAACCATCAAAGTGTGGTGTATCCGCACAGGCGAGTGTCTTGCGACGTTTGAGGCGCATTTGGGGAGTGTGTTGTGTTTGAAATTTGAAAAGGATTTTGATGCGAGGCGATCTTTTTCTCGCGGGGCTGGTCTTAATGGTGATGAAGAGCAGGGTGGTGCAAACGAGGGGGAAGAGGAAGAGGAAGAATCGCACGGTATAATGGTATCTGGGTCTTCCGACTGCACAGTACGCGTCTGGGACCTACACGCAAAACATCGCGGTTCGAGCATACGGGCAGACGTACGTGCGATTTTGCGGGGTCATTCTGGGGGCGTGTTAGATTTGAGGATGGATGAGAATTGGATTGTTAGCTGGTAAGTTCCCTCTTCTACCCATGTCTGATCCCCCAAAATCACATCTGATATTTTTATCGTCACGCTACCCATCACTAACCTCCTACCGTACTTAGTTCCAAAGACGCAC
Source organism: Suillus clintonianus (assembly GCF_016758775.1). Classification (NCBI taxonomy): domain Eukaryota; kingdom Fungi; phylum Basidiomycota; class Agaricomycetes; order Boletales; family Suillaceae; genus Suillus; species Suillus clintonianus. Next base: position 23,356 of record NW_024539301.1, read on the forward strand.
TCATCAACGTCTACTCCCGATCCACGCTTACTTTACACGCCGTCCTACAAGGCCACGAAGGACCCGTTAACGCTATCGGTCTCGAAGGGGGGAGAGTGGTAAGCGCGAGTGGGGATGGTAGGATGATGTTGTGGGATGCTGCTAGTGGGAGGTGTTTGAGGGTGTTTGAGGGGCATGAGAGAGGGTTAGCTTGTATTGAGTTCAAGGTATGTTTCTTCCTTCTTTCCTTCCTCCTTCCTCCGTACTTTGACCTACCCAAAGTGTCGTCGTTGGTAATCGGTAGTTTACTAACCCAACCCCACCAGGACGATTTAATCCTAAGCGGCTCAAATGACTGCACCATCAAGCTCTGGCGCGCGTCAACAGGGGAATGTCTGCATACATTTGCGGGTCATACATTGTTGGTCCGTGCGTTGTGTTTTGATCCGAGGACTGGGTATGTGGTTAGTGCGAGTTATGACAGGAGTGTCAGAGTTTGGGAATGGAGGGAGCCTGCTGTTCCTGCTGTCGATGTTGTCCCTTTCTCTTCGCTCTCTTCTTCTTCGACCTCTTCTTCTTCCTCGTCGACTTCTTCCTCCACCTCGTCATTCCACTCGATGCATACCAGTACCTCGACGCACACCAGCAACTCGACACATGACCGTACCTCGATATACGCACATGACACAGACGGTGCAAGCGTAGTAGGCGTCGCAGATGGTGTGGTCGGGTATAGAAATTCGGGTATGAGCGAGAAGAGGGGTGTGGGGAGGTTGGTGAGGGAGTTTAGGGATTTGCACGCGAGTCATATCTTTGATGTCAAGTTTGACGTGGGGAGGATTGTTAGGTGGGTTCTTTTTTGGTGGTTTTTCGTGGGTTGGAGTTGGAGTCAGGTTTTGCAGTGTTACGTTTTGGTTGTGGCTTTTGGCCTTGATTTGCATAGTCTTTGGTTCTCGTTTCTTGTCCCCGACCTGTGGTTTGCTTGACCTATGGTTCTCGTCTGCTTGCCCCTTCTGCTCTTTTGGTTTTGTGTTGTCGACGCCCTTTGGTTCTTGGTCTTTCGGTTTGCTTGATCATTGATTCTCGTTTATTTTGCCTTGCCCCCGCTTTCTTCCCGTGGTTCTCATACTCTCAACCTCGTTTCCCCTCCTATTGGTGAAATGAAACCTACTGACACCATTTTCCTACAGTACATCCCATGACCAGAAGATCGTCGTTTTGGATTTCACAGACGGCATCGAAGGCGCTGAGATCTTTGTGTGATATAGGGCATCGGATTCCTTTCTCTTCATATTTCTCTCCATCCCGGGCCTGACCCAAACCCTCGGCGATACCCCAAGGATACGAGGACCCGACATCGAATTTATCTATTTATCACGCATCTTATATCCGTTTCGAGCATCTTGCATTGCAATTGGACTTGCCTCGTTCGTGTATCTAGCTATACCTCTAGTGTATGTATATTATATTTGGTGAACGTCATTGGTTTCGTCTTGCAATTGGCTGTTGGGGAACGTTGGCTGGCGGTGCCGCGCCGTGTTTGGCTGACTGGCTTACACTACCACGGACCAGTCGAGTGTGGCTACGTCAGAACTCTTCTCTCTTAATGACGTACTCAGACTGGTTACAAGTCTAGCTGGCGGTAGTCTCCCGTAGGCAGACCCTAATAGAAGATTGGAAAGAAGACTGTCGTTCATTAGGCTGATAGTATGACCATGTATCGGTAGCACCGACAGTTTGGCTGGCGGCACCGTTGGCCCTCCAGAGTTCAGAGCTTATCAAGAACTTCGGAACGACTGGTCTGGCTCTGAGGGGAGACTAGGTCCGATCGTTCTTCGAGTCTCCACACACGTACGTGGCTCATGGCAAGGGGTCCGCCGAGCCGGAAGCATCGAAAGATAAGCAACATTGTTCCAGACTCCACAGCAGAGGTCCGAGTCCGTGGTAGTATACTAAGCCAAGCCGGTATCGAGCCACATATCATCATGACAACTTGGTCGATCCCGAATTGCTGCCTGCGTCACCAGCACAAACTCAGAGCATCGATCTGTACCGATTTCATATCAGGTCGTCCGGATGTCGTGGAAGCCAGCCATTAATTTGATTCCGATCGACGTGACGTGCACCCGCATGCCATCATAGGTTCTAATATTCCGTAGCCTGGTACGTGATTGTCCGGGGTCCTGCCAGCATCCATACGCGCTGTATATGAAAACACACACGCACGAATTTCAGAAGACTCGGTGGAACACCAAACCCTCGAAGAGTCGAAATTATGGACCGCGATGGATACCAAATGCCCGCGACCACGGTCGACCACGGTGCTCGCACGCGACATCGACTGGCTTCTTAACTTCTTGAATCTTGGCAATATTTGCCACGAGGGTACTTGGTCATGGCGACTGTATTCGAAGTTCGAAGTTCGAAACTCGAAAACAGCTTTCTCAGTGAAAAATGGGCCAATCAAGATGTTCCATTCCAGCCCTTCATCCACGTGTGATCATCATGATCGGCAGGAACGACAAAGTGCCAGCACTGGTATTGACTTGGCACTGACAACGCAGGGGACGGTTCCACACAACGAAATATCGGAGCCGTAGTTGTGGAGATTGGCCTGATTGGCCTGGTGATGAAAGCGGGCGGATGTTTGGTACTTTTTGTGCCGGCGGCCCACTCAATCCCGGGTTTGAAAGGTCACTCATGTTTGATGGTAATAAAAACAGATTTCGGAGTGGCGGGCGGCGATGCCACCGGTCCTATATGCATGTAGCGTTTAGAAGATGCTGCTATTTTTTGGTACAGATGTGAGAGAAAGGTGGATGGTTTGGTACAGGATAATGATTCGATCGATACATACAACGAGTGACAAATCTGTCAGTTGAGTAGAGAAGCGAAGGGAACAAGGCATTTAAAAAAAAACGCTCTCCGGTCCCGAGTAATCAAGTGAGATGTGGGCTCATGCCCGTGACTAAAGGCATGATCATCAGCCGCGGTGGTATATCAAGCTAGATCATCATGCATTTTCAGTTAGGCTTAATGCTTCGACCTTCTTCATCTGAACGCTGATACGCTTGGCATGACCCAATCGCTGATTTTCAGGAGGCCGATATGGAAACTCGCTTGTCTGGGTCGATGTAAATCTATCCACGACAGCCCCGGGATCAGAGGTCGAAAGTCGGATGACCTCCTGCACAGGAACTGACAACTGCTCTTTCGGCTTGTTGATCTCCAGAAGCTGGGGATCAGATGAGTTGTGGATTTTCCAGTCCCCATCAGGATATGTCCCTTGATCGTATACATGGCTAGAAGCCTCGAGCGTTCCACCAGGATAGTTGCGCGCATAGATAGTAGGATCGCAAACACTGTGCGCGATTGTGGCGTGATCGTATAACATCGATGGACTCGTGGGCAATGGCACAACTGACATGTGTGGGCCGAAATACTTTGTTCCGTTGATCTCGTATAAGCCGCATGGCAAAGCGGATGTTTCACTAGATACCGGGGGCCCATCATTTTGGATGGCTGGCACCCTAATGCCGGTCGAAGGGAGTGGCAAGGGCAAGGGCGCAGGTGCTACAGGAATAGAACCGGGATGTTGAAATGCGCAACAAGCACCATCTGAACAATTCGGCCAGCGCGGGCATGGCGTATGAGCAACGTCTGTGAAATTGAAATTCGAGGTCATTCGGGGTCAACAGAATGGTAGAATGTGCACTAAACACGGACATAATGAATCGTCTTCGGGGTGCAAAAGCTGACATCCCGGGTTCATGCACATCCCTTGAATGTATGCCCAACAATACTCCCGTGTCGCCCCCATAGCAGTGTTATCAATACTCCACGGTTCCTTAGCACAAGCGGCACATCTAGGAGAGACATCCCGCCGATTTTGTATCTGGTCAGAACCCCGCGAAGATAGCAATGCTGCATCATGAATACTGTGAAAGGGTCAAAATCAAAACCCCGCCCATATCAGAAAGAAATGATGATATACAAGTTACAAGCATCGCCAAGGGGACACCTGCCCTGTGTTCTGACAAAGTGTTTGCAGACATTCGTCCTCCGACCCTTCGGCCGGACGATCACATTCTCTCGTGTGCCTGGGATGGGCGCAGGGGACAACGGTGACGGGGAAAATGGCGTTTCATACACAGGCGCAGCGTCTGTGGTGTTTGGTCGCAATGCTGACCATTTGAGCACGGGTTGTCTTGCAAAAGGTCTCAAGGTGTTGGATGGTGGAAACAGTACAGGGGGCGGGTGAATGAAGGTGCAATTAGTACCATATGCACATCGCCCCGCCACGAAGTTGCGACAAATTTTAGCTGGGTCGAAGAGTAAGTATCCGGGACATGTTATTAAGCGTAAACTTACTTCGATACTTTGAACGCGACGCCATGGAGAAGTGTCAACGAAGAAGATTATGATCAGATACGGCACCCTGGCAAACTGAGAGGCAGAGAGACTGAAGATTGAACTGCAGGTACGCAAGTTCAACTGGCAGTGGGGAGCTTATAAAGGTCAGCGACAGACTGCACGACAAAGGCTTTAAGATACACATGAGTGACATGCGATTATCAAGGACACCAAGGGCGACTTCGGCTTTTGTGCCTCATCGAACAAACGTATTGTGGTGGATGTTGGCAAGACCATCATTGAGCTGAAGCTGACCATAACAACTTGAAATGCCGCTTGACCAGCAAGTGTTAAAGCGATTGTGAGTTCAATGTGGCGGAAAGTACCCTGACAAGGTCCAGTTTTTGACATTGGACATGGTGAAGTTGACACGAGTACAATGTCTCGTTCATTCCAGTGGCGTCTTAGGTGCAGCACTTTGTTGACCGAAGCAGACGAGTGAGAGTTAACGCGTTAACGTTGAAACGACATGTGTACGTAATAAGGTCAAGGTTGTACCGTGATGCTTACTTAGCCCACAACAAAAGCTCACAAAGGATGTAAACTTGATGTAAACCACTAGAAAAATGCGTTTTGATGTCCCCTCGATATAAATTGTCAACCTCATGCCTTCCGTTGGGAGATGGGTCAGCCAATTAAATCATACACTAGAAACAACTCGAAGCCCGCATTTGAATTGCGTCGCGACGCCATCATGCCGTGGACACTCATCTTGTTTCAAACATAACAGCATGCTTTAGGTACTGGCAAACAAGAAGTCTCGCCACGTATGCATCACGGCATGCTGTTCTTCCGACAGAGATAGCATATACGAATGCTTATGGATTCATTACGATTCTCTTGTGACTCACCTGAACATTTCTGGCGCGGTCTGGCGTCCCGTCGGCCAAATCACATGGCCACATGGTATCGTCAGGTTATGACACTTCTTCCATGCGCAGTTGAGCTGACGAATGAAACAATCGAGATCTTGTGGTGATCTAGAACGACGAATCAATAATAAGTATAGCGGTGTAATACAGAGCTCCAAATACAATTAGTAGCAGCACAGTTTGCCAGAAAGCGATGGTGAGAATGGGATGGTATAGAATGTCCGACAGAATAATAATATGCTGACCATCCTCCCCAACTAGGAAGAGATGGTTATAATATGCACGAAACCAGGAATCTGGATGACAAAATTTCCTGAAAAATGGAAAGTCGCACCGTCGGCGGTTTTTTGAACGCCGATGGGCGACCTGCCATCTCAAAGTCATAGAGGCAGTGCTATGGCCTGAGATATCAAAGGTGCACTGTGACCAGACGGATTTACTATGTGATGCAAACGCTTGCGTGGCGGTAGATTTGAATCCTGAAAGTCTGTCGTCTTCTCAGGACCAGGTTCCTAACCAAAAGGTCTTCGCCACATACTATGTACGTCAACCTGACCACCCTCCTCCCAACTCCGCGAGTGCTTGCGCTCTGGCCTGTAGGATGGATCTCTTGATGATCGCATCTGCCCGGTAAATTCAGTGTCAAAAGGGAGTTCCAGAAAAACATCCTTACCTCGGATTGTGGGATTGCTTCAAGCGCCCCAGTAAATGACCCTGTCATATCAGGCTGACGCCAATCAACTCTGGGACTGTTTTGTGATGGCACCATGTCAGCTGAGGGTCTCCGGTCGACAAGATGATGAGACGAATATGCATGCTGCAGCGGAATGAGCGGTGTATCTCGGGCAATGTGAATTCCAAACGCACTTCTTGCTGACTAGACGAATCATCGTGGGGTAATGATGACTGTCGCGAGTAATCTTGAAGAGGAAATAAGATTATAGTGGACAAAAAATAAATGCTCCAAATAAGATCCTACCTGTTGAACTCTGAGTTCTGGATAGAAGCGCCGTCACTGGCAGGAGTTTCAATAAACGGGATAGTGATGCTAGCGCTGTACAGTACACCCACTGAGTTCGTCACGATGCTGTTCTGCGGCGTTGACATCCCGCCTAGCACGGGCTTCCGCGTCCAGACAAACATTATACCGTTGAAACGCATCTTGTGTTTGTGACTGCGCGCGTGCTAGCGTTGCCCGTGCTTCTTGAAGGTATTGGCCTTATTAAGAACTTTAACGTGGAAACATGAGGAGAGCTGATGAATGCAACGAACCAGATGACTGCGCGTCTTGTAATAGCTGCTCATACGTTGCTGTTGAAGGGGACGAGGATGTTCGAATGACATGTGGACGAGATGTGCCTGGTGACTGCACGTAGTTTGGACTTGAAACATTTGAACCACTTTCTGCAGGCAGGGAGTCAATATGACTGCGTGATAGTACTTGGGAGCGATCAACGCGGCTGACCTGGCTGCAATCGAGCGATATGATCCACTAAACTGGAGGGCGGATAACTCCCTTCAGATAGCTCAGGCGTTGAGACCTCCATGGAGTCGTCGATGTGCGGAAGCTGAGGAGCGTTTGGACCAAGGTGTCGCAAGCGGGGGTTGTGGGGGATGCCTGCGTTGTGTCGCTCAATAAACTTCCTCAGAAAGGCGAGCTCAATGTCGTCAGGCATCACGTATGGGGGGCCTTGAATGTCGCCTTTCTGCATCAGGACCTCTAAATGTGACATTGTCTTATCCTTGAGCTGTTGCAACCACTCATGCAATTCCATGTGGTCTTGGTCTGCGCGAGCGTCACTGCCGTCAAGAGCGTCATGTCAACAATAAAGCATGTCTGTAAATTATCATTGACAAACTAGTCTTGACGTCTTCTCGCTTTTCTCCAGTAGGTTTTTGTTAATTTCAGGGCGCGGTTGACTTCATTATCGAGGGTTCGATACCAATCGCTTGAACGTCGGTTTAGCTTCACCGCCAGCACGCCGGGCTGAACTCGTAGCTGGAGCACACAACGACCCTCGGCATCAGGAGGGCCCAAGGCACCCTTTTGACCTTGATTGCCCCTGGTGGCACCACGGGATACGTTGCCAAGTTCTGGCCATGGGAGGTCGTCGGATTGCATGTTCACTAAATGATTGATACTCGGTCTAAGGAGTGGCGAAGTTGAGGAGTGTTGCAAGAGTGGAGATAAAAACTCGTCCAAGATAATCATGCGGCAGGCTTATAATTGAAGGTGTCTTTTCTATGCAACGTAGCGATGCGGCTTTCACCATACGCACTGCCTCGGTTAATCCAATCAGTATTCGCTGGGTGACATGTCAACATACTCATGTCAGCAGGGGTGACATCTGGCACATCAAAGTAGATCTAAGTTCAAACGTTCAAGCCAGGTCACCCTCGTTGGCGGATTTTCGGACTGCTCTCACGTTTATATATCATCGCGACGCTGGCCGGTGTCCTGATATAGGTATGGTTGTGATGAGAGAAGAAACGGCAGCTATGATTACAAGAATAACGATGAAGGACAACGACAGAAAGAGTGCCATTGGGTACCCATCCATACTGGGGTTGACCCCTGCAATCACCCTAAATCCCAATTGCGGTGCCACGACAGCCGCGAGATAACTCCTGGTCCAATCGAGCATTCAGGTCTCGATTGACTTTCAAATTTGTCATGTGGAGAAATCCACTCCCTGCGCCAGTGGTGCAGCGTCGGAAAAATTCACCGTGCATGCACTCCAGCGAACGTACTGCTTCCAGGCGTCTCCGCCGGATTCGCGGCCCCTGAAATATAGAAGTCAGAAGAGAAGCAGATCTGGCTGGAGATGTCCTTACCATCCGGTGCTCTATAGGTGAGAATGGGCGCAATTAGGCTGCGAAGGTCGATCATTCAGAACAGAAGCTATGACAGACCTTATTGCCTCCAAATGCGGCACCTATTTCGGCGCCGCTAGTCCCAACGTTGACCTGAAATGTTTCGTTACAATAGGACTGTGCGTCCCAAAACCAAATGGACATACATTGACAATGCCGGCGTCTGAACCTTCGGGCCCAATCCACTTGCCAACATTCCGAAGGTCTCTGGTCCAGAGGCTGCTAGACAGTCCTTGGGGAACAGCATTGTTCCATTCAATGGCCTGCTCCAGCTCATCAAACAAGCAGACGTTCAGGATAGGTGCGAACGTTTCAGTACTCCATATCTTATCGGCAGGATCCGTGGTCTTTGGAACTGAAATCGTAGGTTGAACAAAATTACCCTGGCTCAATGCCGCATGATCGTATTTCTTTCCACCAGTAAGAATGTCAGCACCGGATTGGCGAAGTCGCTGCACAGCGTCGCTGTAAATTCCAACAGCTGCACGTGTATGCAAAGGTCCGAGCAAAGTGCCTTCTACTAGAGGGTCTCCAACGCATATGGTACCGTATAATTTCTGAAGTGCGTCGAGGAATTTCGGCGCAATGGAACGATGGAGATACAGTCGCCTGGTCGATGTGCACCGTTGACCAGCAGTGCCAATAGCACCAAAAAAGACAGCTGGAACAGCTAATGACATATCTGCGTCTGGCATGATGATTGCGGCTGATGGGACGTTATTAGAAAACATCCTCGTGGTCCTTCGGAGCAAAGAAATTACCATTGTTCCCGCCCAACTCCAGGATGCTTTTGCCGAATCTAGATTGAACAGCCTTGCCAACGACCCTGCCTACGGCCTCACTGCCTGTAAATGAAACTAAAAATTTTGCATTCAATAAACACCCCGCGCCGCTTGAATACAAAAACTTACCAAGGGGTATATCCCGGCTTTCGACGATAGCTTCTCCGACATCCTTTCCACCCGTGATGAGAGTAGACACGGCGCCAGGGAGGCCGTTCTTCTCTAACACACGCGCAATGATCTTTGTGATGGCAATGGAACAAAGCGGGGTGCTCGGCGAAGGTTTCCAAACGTTCGCATTCCCAGCGGCGACTGAAAGCGAAAAATTCCTAGATTCAATTACTCAGTTAGGTCTCCCGCCAACCATAGGAAGTCGTACCACCCATATACTGCCACCGGAAAATTGAACGCGGTAAGCACGCCGACGACGCCGATGGGGTTGGGCACTAACAAAATAGTGCATGAGCATAGCATGTCGTAAGTCGAATTTAACTGCGCATTTGACCTTCCAAGATAGTGTGACCAGGTCTTTCAGATGCCACAACCCTGCCGTTCATCATTCGAGATAAGCCCACCGCGTAATCGCACTCAAAGGATCAAGGGTTTCAAGATCAGCATCGAAAGAAGCAAAAGAACCCGCACAATATCCACAAATTCCTGGACTTCCCCAATCCCTTCTGTTTTGATTTTTCCCATTTCAAGGGAGACCAGTGCCCCGAGAACGTCACGCTAGAAAACAATGAGACTACCTTTGGAGGTACGACATTTCGTGGAAACAGGGGCTCTATACCTTCGCGGAAAGTGCTTCCCTAATCTGTCGTAAAAGCTCGCCTCGCTTAGGAGCAGGGACCATCCTGAGATGAAGATAAGCTTCCTTCGACTTCTCCAGCGCTTCGTGCAGCTCATGAGGTGTCGCCTGTAAGATATTATGTTACATGCCAGACACCAGTACGCAAGAGTACGCAGTGAGCCTACTATGTACTTACCGAACGAACACGGGCAAGTACCTCCCCAGTCGTGGGACACACGCTTTCCAGTATTTCTCCAGAGCCAGACCACTGTCCGTCATAAACGCCTGGGAGTTCTGCAGCACCAGCAGGGATGTCAAGTGCTGAAAGGATAGTCGATGCGCGCGTCGACAAGCTCCGTGCGCCTCGGAGAGTGCAGACTGCGTGGCGCGACAGTATCATACCGTTCAACCTGGAGAAGGTGTGCTGTAGTAAACCAAAATGTTTATGAATGCTGCAGTCTACAGTCAAGCAGATTGCGGCTTTGTGGGTGACCAAAACGTTAGTGCAACGTTGAACGTTGAGTTCTAAATTTTGCTAAAGACAATGCCAAGAGATGGAACTAGATCCGTGTGGTGTCACGTGATTTAGTGCGATCCGTTACAGCCAAAATTTTCCATGCGGAGCACAGCTGAAGCGCCGAAGCGTGCATAGTATGAGAACGGATAGGATACACAATGGGAGCGAACACGAATGAGATCGCATAATTACCACACAACGAGTTTCTAAGCGGTGAGCTTTCGCAGATCTATCTGTCCATTAATAGACTATAATGACAACTTGAGACCCATCCAGAACCATAGCCCACGGATCTCATTGAGATGATGCAGTATGTAGCAACCAAGAACACTGACAGGGGTGGATAGTCGTGGATGCACTAATCTCACAGCCTGCCTGAGCCTCCCGACGGGTTGAGTATAACTCTCCGGTCCCTGAACGGCTGTGAGTACTTCCCGTATTGAGAGGCAAAGCGATGAGATGCACCTATGGGGATCGCATTAGTGTCAAGGGCAGTGATGCTGATAATGTATGTACAAGATGCCCTACGTCGGTGTTGTGATCATAGGCCCTTGAAGAACGAAGGGTCCGCATCAATCTGGTTCCGCGCCTTTTTGCTCCTCCCCGCTAATGCATTTTTGCTGCTTTTCGATTTTCTTTTCTTCTCCTTCAAGGAGTCCCGTACGTCATCGTCACTGTCAGAGGCTTCGATTACTGATGCAGTGCCCTCGGGAGGTGCTTGGGTTTCGACATCAGCTCCGTCGGGTTCCTGCGGGTCTATGTCCGAGGCCTGAATAATTTGTACATTTTCGGAGTCCTCAACCTCTTCACCCTCCTCGTCTTCAAAAACGGCCCTGAGATCTGTCATCTTAAGCGTGTCATCGTGACCTGCACTACCGACCCATCTTCCCTCCCCACCGAGATCGACTGCAATTCTTTCGATGGGAAAAGATCCGTGGTCAGCGACAACTCCAAGGAGCTTGGTAGGAAATAGCTGCACAGCCCTCAGAAGACCGTCCGACGATCCCGTGAGGATGGTGGAGTGAGAGGACGGGTATGACGACGGTAGCGTACAAAGAGCATCAATCGACTGAGGGTGCCTGCAACGACGATGAGAGAGGTGTTCAGTGAAGCATCCAGTAACAGATGGTTTTTACCCAGGAACTCTGTCGACACAGTCTGCCCACCCATGGCTACGATTAAACACGGACAGAATCCCCGTCTGGGTGCCGACTACTACTTTGGACCCGCTGTTAACCCAGCATTTTGCATGCGCGCAATGAGCATGTGTAGATACATGTGTAGGGGAAAGTACCTTCGAATAGCAACAATAGAGAGCAACTCATCCTCCTGATCCTCGGACTGTGCCACCGGTTCCGGCTTCTTTCCACGTACATCAATCACTGATAGTGTGCCATCGCCGCTTGATTATCGCACACGAGTAAAAAAATAGGAGTGTTGGAATCTGGAGGATACTGTTGCTATGGCTTGCTTACCTGGTTGTGATGAGGTGCTTCTTGTCGTCCAACCAAAGGAAATCAGAGATGAAGTCATAATGATGGGTATAACTTCGAATGGGATCAGACTTTCGAGGGTCCCACAGCTATCCACAAAAGATAAGTAAGAAGTTGATCGTGGCGTATCAGTCAGAATCGGCTGACCTTGATGACCCCGTCGTCATCACCAGTGCTTAGCATGTGGGGCATGAGGTGTTTAATGCGATTCACTGGCGAACTTTAATAGGCACTGCCATCAGCTTTCTCAACGAATCGTGGGGTCACATAAGGGAATCGCTGACTCACTCGTGGGCATTTTTGCGCGTTTCACTGACCGTTCCAGTAGTTGTATCGATCGTGCTATATGTCTTTAGTACAATGTATAATGATCCAAATATCATATTAGACCATACAAAATAGCCTTTGCCTTTCCGGTTGCCCAAAGACGAGAGCCATCCTCGCTAGTATCCAAGCAACGGCAAGAACGCTTGGAAGGCCTTAAAACGAAACTTTCTTCATGTCCTTGTTCATCATACCGAAACGCCTTGACCTTTCCGTTGAGAAGGCCGGTATATACAGTCGAATGCGTGGGATGAAATGCGAGGTCGAAAATCTGAGATCCAACTGGAATATCCGGCATGAAAGTAACGTGCACGAGCTTCTCGTAGCTACGTTAAGCTAGACTTCAGGTGAGGACAAGCAGTAAGCCAACTTGAATCTAAGTTTCGCGGTCATGAATTGAATGCCGTATCGTGGGACCGATATTAAAGGACAGCGCTGGTCTCCAATAATGCCGGGCTAGTCTTGCGGTCCAGCCGGTGGTCTAGATGTCGGGATAAATCATTGCGCCTGTTTACTCTGCACAGCGTCCTAAACGTTTCATCTGCGTCGGTCAATGGGGGAGAGAAAATCCCTCATATGAACCCATGGCCTCTATATCTTGTTTCTCAACCATAATCGTTTTATTCGCAATAATATGTCTCGCCCAGTCAGTCACACTACACGCTGGTCTCAACAACGCCCTCTCTTACGGTGCCGACACTAAAGTGGTTAGCGCTCGACATTCAAGCAGGGCATCGTTTGCGGAGGATAAAGAGGATGTAACCCTGCTCGATGTCGTTCTCGTTGCCTCTGTTGATGGTCGATTCCACGCGCTCAACCGTACCTCTGGACAGAAACTCTGGTCCATGTCCCATCCTGCACACGAAGCCCCGTCCAGCCTTGCGCCGCTCGTTCGTACTAAACATGCCACCTATGACTCCGACTTGACGGACGATGACGACGCCCATAATGAGGTGTACATAATCGAACCACAGTCGGGCGACATATATGTGATGGCTACCCCCAGCAGTAAACTCCAGCGCCTCTCTTTTTCCATGGCACAGCTTGTCGAGATGTCACCCTTTAAATTCGCCCGGGATGACGACGAACGGGTTTTCGTGGGAAAGAAAGAGACATCCCTATTGTCCATAGAACTGGAAACCGGGAAAGTCAAGGCCATTAATGCTGAGTGCCCTTGGGACCCGTTTGAAAATTTCAGCCATAAAGAGGAGCTTGACCTGGATGAGCTTGAAGATTATATGCCAAACAAGGAGAAAGTCATTCCGACAGAGGTCTTTATTGGACGTACCGGTAGGTGTTCATTTCTTTCATTAGTAATTGCATTTAAACACTATTTCCTCGCAAGACTACCAACTATCCATTTTCACCCGCTCAAATACCCCCAATGGTCGGAAGGTTCCTATACAAAATCTGTCTTTCTCCACATATGGTCCCAACAATCAGGACAACGTCTTGCAAGCGGCGTACCGGAAGACGCAAGACAGCACATACATCGACTCCCTTCCCTCTGGCACAATAGTTTCACTCAAAGCACATGAAAATGACTCCACAGGTCCATACTCTCTGCAGAAAGCGCAGTTCATGTGGACAAACCATTTTGATAGCCCCATGTGAGGAATGTCGTGCGTATCACCGGAATGTTTCTAATATTTCATTCAGAGTGGCTGTATTTGATGTTCTGTCAAGCGCTCAGAAACCAGATCCATTCGTCCTCTTGCAACCTCGTCCTGACATTTTGCGCGGATCAGATGTCTCCTCGCTTGACATCAACACAGCTTATGTTGGACTCGTGGAAGAGACAAAGTCACTCTACGTAATGGGTGTGGACCACTTCCCGCTTACCGCATTCGGCGATACCGAATTCAACCACAAACTCATCGAGTCTGTCGACGGTATCACTCGGCGGCGCAAGCTAGTAGAGCTATGCGAACGTGATCCAGGCAATACCCGCTGCCTCACGGGTAAACACCATCTTGATTCGTCTTTGAATAACAAACAACTCCCAGGTGTTCCTGGTGCGATGCTGCCTCCTGGCGACAACTTGAATCAACCAATCGATGTCATAGAGGCCATACCCACCCTGTCAGATCCCAGGGACAACACATCCGTGACCGTACCAGGCTGGATGCCGTGGTCGGGCACTAGCTCTGATGCACATACGAAGGTCATCGGTCCAGCATCCCCCATTTCTACCATTGGTTCCATGTTGCTTGCCACTGCCTTTGCAGCTGGGTTTATATTCCGGTCAAAGCTTCCCCGCGTGAGGCTTCAGATGGCGCCCGCTACGGCGTCTGTTCCAAGTGGAAAGACGGATTCAGATGCGACAACACCGCCTCCTCACCCGGATACCCCTGTCACACTCGCAATGGAGATATCCCCGGTTCCCTCCAAACCCGCACCAGTTACCATCAACTCAGGACCTGCGTTATCACCAGACGACACCCCTTCTCACGTACTGCACCCCACCACCCATTTCGCAGAGCTTGAACAACCTGATACCCCCAGCATGGCAGTGATTGATATTGGAGATGCAGAGGATAGTGACAGGGAGAATGCAACGCCGAAGAAGCGCCCTCGACGTGGGCGCAGAGGCAAGAAAGGAAAGGGCACAGGGGTAGCCGTCAATGGCATGGGGGATGATCTGGATGACAGGGATGCTAACGGCCATGTTCCTGAGGTTGTGGTCAAAGACAACCCGAATACCCCTTCTCCCACACTCGTGGTGCCTCAGACGCCGCAGGCCGCCACATCTTCCCTGGTCGTGTCCGATACTATACTAGGTGAGTATTGATCATGAAATATGTCTTATCTGTTAACACGTCCAAGGTTTTGGCTCTCACGGAACGGTTGTATACCAAGGCTCCCTCCAGGGGCGTGCAGTAGCTGTTAAGCGCCTCCTGCAAGACTTTGTCACTCTCGCCTCCCGCGAGGTTGATATTCTTCAAGAATCGGACGATCACCCAAATGTCATTCGATACTACTATCAAGAAGCCCATGCTAATTTTCTCTACATTGCTCTCGAACTTTGCCCCGCCTCCCTCGCCGACGTCATTGAGAGCCCTGACCAGTTTCGCGAGATATCCAACTCATTCGACCCAAAGCGTGCCCTCCGTCAGATAGCATCCGGGCTCCGCCACCTGCACTCACTCAAGATTGTCCACCGCGATATCAAACCCCAAAACATTCTCATATCTGCACCGAAGAAGGGCGCGTCGGGAAGAGATGGCGGGCGGAGGATGCTCATCTCCGATTTTGGCCTATGTAAGAAGCTCGAGGTAGACCAAACGAGTTTCCTGCCGACAGCACATGGCGCCATGGCTGCGGGCACCGTCGGATGGCGAGCGCCTGAAATCCTGAGGGGGGAAGTGAAGCTTGACGACTCGATGAGTGATGACCATTCACAATCATCACGAGGTAGCGTCAGCACTGCAGTGAATGGGTCAACATCAGGCAAGCCAACGAGACTGACTAAGTCCGTTGATATTTTTGCGCTGGGGTGCCTATTTTACTATGTCCTCACTAACGGCTTACATCCATTTGGGGATCGGTTCGAGCGGGAGGTCAACATTCTAAAAAATACCAAATCCTTAGATGGCCTGAAGCAGTTCGGAGAAGAGGGCTCGGAGGCGGTAGATTTAATTACTAAAATGCTAGATCCTGAAGCCTACAATAGGTACGTTTCTCATCTATGGTCTATTTATGGGGTTTATCATCTGTCTAGGCCCGTCACGGCATCATGTCTTCTACATCCCTTTTTCTGGGACTCAGGACGTCGCTTAAACTTTTTACAAGACGCATCAGATCGCTTCGAGATCATGTGCCGAGACCCCCGTGACCAAAACTTGATCATCCTCGAAACCGGCGCTTTTGATGTCCTTGGTCAAGATTGGCATGCACGGTTAGACAAGGTTTTTATTGAGAACCTGGGCAAGTACCGGAAGTACGACGGCAAGTCTGTGCAAGATTTACTAAGGGCTCTGCGAAATAAAGTGAGTCAAATCGTGTACTTTTTTTTTTCTGCCAGAAGCTAATGTGCACTTGAAGAAACACCATTATCAAGATCTCCCAGATCATGTTAAGCGGCATCTAGGACCCATGCCAGAAGGCTTCTTATCCTACTTCACCCGCCGTTTCCCCAACCTCTTCATGCATGTGCACGGCGTCATATCCAACACATCCTTATGCCACGAGTCCATGTTCAGGACATATTTCGAACTGGTCGATTAATATGCTGTCTATAGTTATCCGTCTGATCGAGGAGTGGAAGTCCACGATCTTGCTTGTCTTTGTATTCGCCTTTGCATATTTATTTTACATCACATCCAACCTCATGTATCTGTACTTGTAACTGTTGCTTGGTATACATCGTCCTGTGTAATGAGAATCTTGACTAGACACATCCCCTTCATCCGTTTGACGTCACACTTTACATGATGGTGCAACCCCAGCCTGGTCGTTCTTGTTCCCTCGTCGGCGCCCGGACGCCCCACTGTGGCGCGTCTTGGTGGTAATTTTCCAAAGCAGTCCGTCTCGCTATTTCTCTCCTTGCGTATGCCACTCGTCTCGCCTCTTCCAATCTCGTTGCTTCTATCCTCGCCTCTACTATTCGTCTCGCGTCTGCCACTCGTCTCGCCTCGTCCAATCTTGTTGCTGCCTCACGTCTCGCGGCTTCTCCCACGTTTGCCAATCGCATCTCCTCCGCATCCCGTCTCGCCGCGTCTACCCTCCTTCGCAGCTCTTCCTGCTGCTGACGTTGCTGCGCTGCCAATCCGAACAGCCACTGCTGTTCTTGTACATTGACAGGCTCATCAACGGGATTCTCGTCGTAGATCGTGCCATGTTCACTCCTCATGTGTGTGTATATGGTATCGGCAGAAAAGACACCCATGCATCGCCAACAGATATGGCTCTTGCACCTGTGCCCGAGCGAATCAATAAAATGAAAACAGAAGTACTACGGGCGTGTTTAGGACAACTTACTGTGTACAGGTCATGTGATTGCAGCCATCCACTTTCTCGATCAGCGCTTGACAAGTTGGGCATTTCTTTACGCGTCCACCTTGAGCTGCGAGCCATGCCTCCGTTTGTCGCTCCTCCTCAGCAACGCGTCCGGTTCGCTTGTAGTCGGCACAGCTCATGCCGTCGTGGCCATCCTCGTGGCACGATGTACATATGTTTGAGAAACATGAAGGGCACTGGCCACCCGCGGCCGTAGTGTTAGGGTCGGTGGAACGGTAGATCTGATTGCAGTCTGGTGTCTTGCAATATTTGAATTCCTGTGGATGCCGAGATATATGCGTGTTGAACACTACTTCCAGCAGGCGGTTGAAGGAAGTTTGAGGGAGGAATTGTTGGATGGTGGGAATAGGAATGGGGACTTTACACTGGGATTCATCACCCATGCACGTGAGTGGAAACTGACCAGAGTCCAAAGCGGATGTCAAGAAATGACGCATGCAAGGAGCACAGTAGATGTGCCCACAACCAAGACGAAGTGGGGCGGATATGTCATCATAGCAGATAGGGCAGGACTGCTGTCCCGACGGGTCCGGGAGGATCTGTGGTCCACTGAGCGATCCTTGAATCAAGCGCTCAAGGGCGTGTCGAGCTTCCTCGCCACCCGAGATTGTGATTTTACGCGCAGATATAACAAATTTAACGTTGTCTTCTCCAAAGGTTTCCTTCAGCTCTGGGATTCCATGTTTGAGGAAAAATCGAACGGACTGTTTCGCGAGTACTTTGGTATACTCGAGGGACGAGAGCTGCTCTAGCTTGGCTTTGATCAGCTCACGAGCCTGGTCAACAGCTTTTGGTTCTCCATAAACTTTCAAAACCTGTCGTCTCCAATCTGCACGTAGGAGTGCGCCCGTGTCGTCAAAAACCGAACGCAAGAACTTGTTGTTTGGATATCCGAGTGTCATGTGCCACCCTTCCACCTTCTCGCCTGCAATCAGGCCTTCCGCTCTAACTTTAAGTGCGCCCATGGCCTCTTTCTTGGAGCCGGACAAGCGCATCCGGACAACGGGTCCCTGCTCATGAATGTGCAGCATACACGAACGCTTGTCCTTGATGCCACCAATCAAGGCATCCCACAAAGACTTTTGTGCACGGAACTGCTCAGTGGAGATAGTAATCGAGTATTGTGTGGGATTCGGGAGCCGGAACAAGAAAGACACGTTCCCGATGCGATGGTTAAGAAGACGGGTGTGCACCGCGTCCGCGTCCTCCCAAGAAGAAAACTGCGCACGGACTAGAACGATACCATCAGGGTTTGGAGTCGGCAGCAGTGGCTCCAGCGACCTTAGGGTTCCAGGAGAGATGCATTCGATATCATCCCGCAATGTGGTAGCGATATGGCCGACGTCATCGCTGAAAACCCCACCCTTCACAGCCAACCGCCTGACATCGTCTGAGCCAGAGAATCTTTCAACTTCTCCGTCAGAGACAGTCGGCGGAAGGAAACTAATCTTGACTGAGTTGTCGTGAAATGTTGGTACGAAGCGACCGGGTGGCATGGTGTTGACCTCAGCTTTGACCCGGCGCCCAGAGCACATCTGGCGGTTCAGTTCCCGCGCTTTCGCAGTCACATTGACCGTAACAGGGTACTCTGCGACATAGCGCACGGAAGGGACACGCCAGGATATCGTAAGGACATTACTGTCGCGTTCAGTCGTCGCGGACATACTTCCGGGACTGTTGTAGCCTGATACTTCGAGAGTCAGAACTTCATCCCTAAACTCGAGGCCACCGAGGTCAACCGAGAGTGCTTGCCCGGACTCAGCGTCTGTGATGATTTCAGCGCTAAGCTTTCCGCTACCTGGCATGGGCTTGACGCTAACAAGGTGGAAGCGCCCTCGATCAAGGCCTCGGCTTGTGAACAGCGCAGTGATTTCGTCTTCCCGCACATTGGGAGGCAGATTTGCAATATGCAAGGTGCAGCACTCGAATCCGGTGATTATGTGAGATAATTCAAGGCCTGCGCTGAATGTTACGATGGATCCAAGCACAACGCTCTGGACTGTCTTCGCAGCGGCTTCTTTGGCAATTTCGGCTGCACGAGCTTTGGCAATTTCAGCTGCACGAGCTTTGGCAATTTCAGCTGCACGAGCTTTGGCAATCTCAGCTGCGCGAGCTTTGACAATCTCAGCTGCACGAGCTTTGGCAATCTCAGCTGCACGAGCTTCAGCAATCTCAGCTGCACGAAGTTTGGCAATCTCGGTCGCGCGAGCTTCAGCAATCTCAACTGCACGAGCTTTGGCAATCTCGGCTGCGCGAACCTGCGCAGCTAGGTTTGCTTCTGTTTCCATTTGTTGGCGAGATACATCTTCAAGATGCTCCTGATAGTCCCCAAGCTCAATACAAGGAACAGAGGCACCCGAAAGATCCACGTACTTCAATAGTATGCAGAAATCGGCATTTGGCACCTCTCGTGCACGTCCCGGCCTTCCAAGCGCGACACACCTTGGAACCTCGGGATGGCCCAACAGACGCATGGCCGGAATTATCCGAGGGAGGCTTTTGAGAGATGGTGCGCTGCGCCTGTAGACCAGCTGCCCTGGGCTGGCCGGTGTGCCGACGGCGACCTTTGTGGTTGGATGGGCTGTTGACAGTAGTACGGTTCGACTCGGCACCTTCAACATGCTGAGTGTGCGCTATTGGGCTACCCTATAATGACAAGCTTCAGTACATTACCCAGAATTTCTGAACAAAACTTGCCTGAATTTCGTGGCTAAACTTGCATTTCGCTCCATAAATACAACGACCTTGAATGTAGTATTGGCACGACATCATGGGGATGAAACAAAAGGCTTGAGTGCCGCGCACCTCGTGTATACAGCAAGCTGCGTCTATCCAAATTGCTCAAAACAAAGTATTATGGAAGCATAATCATGGCCAAGTAGAGTGGGCGCTTGGTGGGTACATCCAACTTCGTTCTATAAATAAACGCCTAGTATGTCCCAGCTACTAGCACAGCTCGAGTTGCCCTTGTTTCCTGTGTTAAAAGATACTGAGCCACGACACATAAATCCCTAAATCATATCGAAGAAGCTGGGCTCTGTGAGAGTGGTAGTAAATGGTGAGAGTTTGTGTCGTGATGACTCCGACTACTCTCGTTCAAACTCTCTTAGAGCTGCCTATTCAGCTTCACGGGTAAAGCTTAGATAGGCGAAGAGTTGAAGTCAAGCCTCCGTTGCTGCCACTGAAAACGATCAGAAAAGAAGCTTGAGTAGATGGATGGGATACGTACAACTTGTCTTCCGCTTCAACACCAGGCGTAGTCGCAGCTAGTCAACGTTCCGACCCTTCTCGAAGTGGCAAAGTACATCCGGCTGCCTCTCTAGCTCTCCAACTTCTTTCATGAACTGCTCAAGAGGTTCCTTCTGCCAGTTTCACTAGATTCTAAATTCACATGAAGCTGCGTATATCAGTGCAAACTCACATAGTTCGCTGGTCAGTGTACGCGCACTCTTTGCAGCCCTCGCCGCAGTGGATGATCGCACGTCATCGGCTTAAAATTAATTCACTGCCCAGGCGTTGCTGTTTAGCAAACGATTTTGTATGATGTGAGCAGACGCACCCGTTTTCTACCATACTTCTGCTGCCTACACATATAGATGGCTACTGTGCTTTGTCATGGTCACGAAGGTCTGAATCAAATCACAAGTCAAAACTCAAAATGGCGTCGGAACGGGTTACTCCGAGACTGCTCAGACCATCAAAATAGGCACCGCCGCACCGTGACAATCTCCACGATTAAAAGACCAGGACACTATGGCTAACTAGTATCCATTTTGCCCGTCATCTTCCATTCTGATATGTGCTGGTATGTGTTTTCCATGATTAACTTATTGACAAGGAATGAGATGGGCACTCACCAAGTGAGTGCGGAGCGCTGATCCGTTGAACCTGAGCAAGTTGAGTGACTTCAAGTCATCACCTACTTTTGGTTTCATAGTGATACACACCGCACGTCATATTCAATAGAAAAGTGGTGCGCTGCATACATTCGTCGTCACCGTCGTCACCATCGTCACCGTCGTCACCGCCGTGCGGGGAACAACTCAACGGCTTGGTGAGCTAACATAGGTCTAAAACGGCTTAGTGGCAAAAAATAAGGTTCTCAAAAGTAACTTAACATCTGACAACTCCAATGGTTAAGGTTTGGTGTAAACTGGACGGGTCTTAAGTTAGTGAAATTCTTCAAAAAATCCTTAGCAAAAACACTCTAATCAGCTGTGATGATGCTTCTACGAAGGATGACGTCGTCTGTTGGTGAGGTTGTAAGCCTAGGCTTACACCAGAGTCGCATATAAAAACATTGACACACAGTGCTACGAGATATTATCCATGTCGCCATTATCAGGCTCTCCCAAGTTTCGAGTAGCAATCTGGTGAGTCGGACAACCCCTCATGAACGTGAAACAGACTGAATTTCATGTGCAGTGGTGCAGGTATAGGAGGGCTTGTCCTCGCCATCACAATCGGGAAGTTTGCAGGTCGCGATATCCACATAGACTTGTACGAAGCGTGTGACACCATCACCACTGCTGGGGCCGGCGTTTCACTTTGGCGACGCGCGACGGAGATCATGGAGGAACTCGGCATGTACGAAGAAATATCTCACGTTTCGACGAAGCCCTCTTCCTCCAGTAATGGTCTGTTCAAAGAACCTGTTTTGCAACCACGTTTTACTTGATTCGTTCTGACAGGATTAATATTCAGAAATTCTAATGCCTCAGAGGGTGGTTATGAGTGGTTTAATTATATCTTTGGATCATGTCCGTACTACCCCATTTTGAACCGACAGTTGCAAGATGACTAAATCTCTCACAGACGGGCCATCCAATATGCACCGCCAGCATCTCGTTGACGTTCTCAAGAAAAACCTCCCCTCATCATACACTGTGCACTTTAATAAACGGCTTACTAAATATGACAACCAGTCACCAGGATTACTGGTCCTCCACTTCGCTGATGATAGCACTGCGACTACGGACGTGTTAGTAGGAGCAGATGGTGTCCGCTCCTCAGTGCGGAAGACGCTTTTCGAAACAATAGACCCAAGCATCGTAGATCCAAGCAATATAAAACGCTACAGCGATCCATCTTGGACCGGAACACTTGTCTACCGTAGCGTCTTTCCGGCAGAGAAGCTCTCCAAGATGGATCCAAATAACGTAGCTTTGAAGGATTTCATGATGGTAAGTCCTCAGAAAGCGGTCACGATCGTCAGCAATAATTTTCATTTTGCAGTTCTGCGGGAAAGGAAAGGTAGATCATCGTAATCCAACGGTCTCTGCTTGCTTACGAATAATTCATAGCACATCGTCTCGTTTCCAGTTTCACGGGGAACGCAAATCAATGTCGTGGCATTTGTTTCTGATGAACAGAAAGCTGGTGTACATTTTGAGGGTCATTGGGTTTCAAATGTGTCCCTTGAAGAGGTTGAGGAAGCATATCAAGACTTCGAGCCCGATGCCAAGCGCCTTCTGAAAGTAAGTCTCCGGGCTGAGTCGCTCATGCCGCCCTCAACCGACGTTAATTTTTGCAGTGTTCCGAAAACCCCTCGAGATGGGCACTTCACGTGGTAAATGAATTACCGCTAACCACTTGCAACAAAGTCGTGTTGATAGGTGATGCGGTGCGTGTCTATTCGCTGACTTGAAAATCCTTTGACGAGATTGTGCAGTCCCATGCTATGAGACCTCACCTCGGCGCTGGAGCTGGTCAGGCAATCGAAGTATGCGTGATCATCATTTGGAAAAATATGCAAACTTATATTGTATGCAGGATGCTTTTGTGCTCGGCCGCCTTCTTGCGCACCCACTCACAACGTTGGATAAAGTACCCGCCGCGCTGAAAGTATTTCAGGATGTCCGTCGCCCATTCGCTCAAACCGTAGCGCGTAAATCGGAACGCACAGGATATATGTATGATTTTTTCTCGCCTGGGTATTATGATGGAACAGATCGAGGAAATGAACAAGAGGAGAGAGAAGTTCTGAAACGGAAGATCGTGGACCAGTGGGATTGGGCAGGTGAAGGAGGTGCCATTGCTGAATGGCTTAAGGCAGAAAAGCAACTGCAGGAAAACGTAGGTTTGTAGAACGGGTGATGTGATAATGATACGATGTGTTCTACCTCAAGTTTCATGCACCACACGAAGTGCACTCATCCCATTTTCAACTAAGATAGACCTCGTTCATACACCGGTTCATCACGTGATTTGAGGATAGAATACATGATTTTGGCTCGTTACTCTTTTTGAACTTATAATTAGCTACATCTGTTCCAAGATCTTGTAGGGATGTACTACAATAACAAAGTGGTCTACTCAGAATCCATATTTTCGGCGAATTGAAGGAGTAGGCATTTTTGTAGCAAATTCACCCTTGTGACCCATTTGTGACTGTAGCGGTGCTCCACTGAGTCCACTTGGGACATTTTGACAATATAATGCCTACTCGTCCCTCAGTTTCTTACATTAGATCATAAAAAAAACATGTCCAGCCTGCTACAGACTGTTCACATATAATTTTGGAACAGATTTTGCTCACACTTTGTGCATGAGTTATATGCAGATTCATTGAAATGTCACGCTAGGTCACGTGATGAATCGGTGTATGAATGAGGTCTATCTTGGCACAAAACAGAATGTACACGCCGTTATCTACAAAAAGGATTATACAAGACATCTATATTTGCTTTCTCTGCAAGTTCTTCGGTAGCTCCTTAACCCATGGTAGGAAGTCCCGTCCCTGCATATACGGCCTGAGTACCTCAGGTATAACGAGACCCTTAGGGCACATGCAGTATTAGCGTCAATTCCTCGCGTCGCAGAAAGAAAGAGGGCATACATCTGGCGTCTGATAATTCTCGACCAAACAACATAATGCGCGCTCCGTAGCGCACATCGTTTCGTTGAGCATATGGACGTAGACCTTCCGTTGCTGATCCTTCGCCTTGAGACCACACCGGATTTCTAGCCGCCTGCTCTCTGTAGTGTCAACGAGTCCACATCAACGGGAATTTTACAGATGAGAATGCAACTTACGATAATCCGTGCAATTCGAGCAGGAAACAAGCTCTTTGTATGCCCCTTGGAATGGGAACCACACCTCCCAAAGTACATCTGGCTGCCTCTCTAGCTCTCCAACTTCTTTCATGAATTGCTCAAGAGGTTCCTTCTGCCAGTATCACTAGATTCTAAATTCACATGAAGCTGCGTATATCAGTGCAAACTCACATAGTTCGCTGGTCAGTGTACGCGCACTCTTTGCAGCCCTCGCCGCAGTGGATGATCGCACATCATCAGCTTAAAATTAATTCACTGCCCAGGCGTTGCTGTTTAGCAAACGATTTTGTATGATGTGAGCAGACGCACCCGTTTTCTACCATACTTCTGCTGCCTCTGGGAGGCACATAGTAGATGGCCAATATTGTGCTTTGTCATGGTCACGAAGGTCTGAATCAAATCACAAGTCAAAACTCAAAATGGCGTCGGAACGGGTTACTCCGAGACTGCTCAGACCATCAAAATAGGCACCGCCGCACCGTGACAATCTCCACGATTAAAAGACCAGGACACTATGGCTAACTAGTATCCATTTTGCCCGTCATCTTCCATTCTGATATGTGCTGGTATGTGTTTTCCATGATTAAGTTATTGACAAGGAATGGAATGGGCAGTCACCAAGTGAGTGCGGAGCGCTGATCTGGGCGAATTGAGTGACTTCTGCGTGATTATTTTGCCGCGGCCGAGTGATATAAGTTACTGAATTCCCAGAGTATGAGCTCTGACTTACAAATATCAGCATGTGGTTTCATGAGCGGCTATAACACCAGCAGCTTGGCGACTCAAATGCCGCAACCAACTGGCAACTGCGGGAATGTTCTCCGCGCCGGTGGCCAGAGTCGCACATTAAAACATTGGCACATGCTACGAAATATTATCCATGTCGCCATTATCAGGCTCTCCCAAGTTTCGAGTAGCAATCTGGTAAGTCGGATAACTCCTCATGAACGTGAAACAGACTGAATTTCATGTGCAGTGGTGCAGGTATAGGAGGGCTTGTCCTCGCCATTACAATCGGGAAGTTTGCAGGTCGCGATATCCACATAGACTTGTACGAAGCGCATGACACCATCACCACCGCCGGGGCCGGGGTTTCACTTTGGCGACGCGCGACGGAGATCATGGAGGAACTCGGCATGTACGAGGAAATGTCCTACGTTTCGACGAAGCCCTCTTCCTCCAGTAATGGTCTGTTTAAAGAACCTGTTTTGCAACCACATTTTACTTGATTCGTTCTGACAGGATTAATATTCAGAAATTCTAATACCTCAGAGGGTGGTCATGAGTGGTTTCATTATATCTTTGAACCATGTCCGTACTACCCCATTTTGAACCGACAGTTGCAAGATGACTAAATCTCTCACAGACGGGCCATCCAATATGCACCGCCAGCATCTCGTTGACGTTCTCAAGAAAAACCTCCCCTCATCATGCACTGTGCACTTTAATAAACGGCTCACTAAATATGACAACCAGTCACCAGGATTACTGGTCCTCCACTTTGCTGATGATAGCACTGCGACTACGGACGTGTTAGTAGGAGCAGATGGTGTCCGCTCCTCAGTGCGGAAGACGCTTTTCGAAACAATAGACCCAAGCATCGTAGATCCAAGCAATATAAAACGCTACAGCGATCCATCTTGGACCGGAACACTTGTCTACCGTAGCGTCTTTCCGGCAGAGAAGCTCTCCAAGATGGATCCAAATAACGTAGCTTTGAAGGATTTCATGATGGTAAGTCCTCAGAAAGCGGTCACGATCGTCAGCAATAATTTTCATTTTGCAGTTCTGCGGGAAAGGAAAGGTAGATCATCGTAATCCAACGGTCTCTGCATGCTTACGAATCATTCATAGCACATCGTCTCGTTTCCGGTTTCACGGGGAACGCAAATCAATGTCGTGGCATTTGTTTCTGATGAACAGAAAGCCGGTGTGCATTTTGAGGGCCATTGGGTTTCAAATGTGTCCCTTGAAGAGGTTGAGGAAGCATATCAAGACTTCGAGCCCGATGCCAAGCGCCTTCTGAAAGTAAGTCTCCGGGCTGAGTCGCTCATGCCGCCCTCAACCGACGTTAATTTTTGCAGTGTTCCGAAAACCCCTCGAGATGGGCACTTCACGTGGTAAATGAATTACCGCTAACCACTTGCAACAAAGTTGTGTTGATAGGTGATGCGGTGCGTGTCTATTCGCTGACTTGAAAATCCTTTGACGAGATTGTGCAGTCCCATGCTATGAGACCTCACCTCGGCGCTGGAGCTGGTCAGGCAATCGAAGTATGCACGATCATCATTTGGAACAATAATATGCAAACTTACATTGTATGCAGGATGCTTTTGTGCTCGGCCGCCTTCTTGCACACCCACTCACAACGTTGGATAAAGTACCCACCGCGCTGAAAGTATATCAAAATGTCCGTCTCCCATTCGCTCAAAGCGTAGCGCGTGAATCGGAACGCACAGGATATATGTATGATTTTTTCTCGCCTGGGTATCATGATGGAACAGATCGAGGAAATGAACAAGAGGAGAGAGAAGTTCTGAAACGGAAGATTGTGGACCAGTGGAATTGGGCAGGTGAAGGAGGTGCCGTTGCTGAATGGCTTAAGGCAGAAAGGCAACTGCAGGAAAACGTAGGTTTGTAGAACGGGTGATGTGATAATGATGCGCTGTGTTCTTAGAAGTTTCATGCGCTACACGAAGTGCGTCCCATATTCAACTAGCACAAAACAGAATATACACGCCGTTATCTACAAAGTGGGTTATACAAGACATCTATATTTGCTTTCTCTGCAAGTTCTTCGGCAGCTCCTTAACCCATGGTAGGAAGTCCCGTCCTTGCATATATGGCCTGAGTACCTCAGGTATAACGAGACCCTTAGGGCACATGCAGTATTAGCGTCAATTCCTCGCGTCGCAGAAAAAAAGAGGGCATACATCTGGCGTCTGGTAATTCTCGACCAAACAACATAATGCGCGCTCCGTAGCGCACATCGTTCCGTTGAGCATATGGACGTAGACCTTCCGTTGCTGGTCCTTCGCCTTGAGACCACACCGGATTTCTAGCCGCCTGCTCTCTGTAATGTCACCGAGTCCATATCAACAAGAAGTTTACAGATGAGAATGCAACTTACGATAATCCGTGCAATTCGAGCAGGAAACAAGCTCTTTGTATGCTCCTTGGAATGGGAACCACGCCTCCAAATCGCATTTCTTCGACGCTGCGAGGTTCAGTGCGCCACTGACGATCGCCACCACGCGGTAAGAGAGACCCAAACTCTGGTAAAACGCCTCACTGTTCCCCAACATGGTATCGAATGCATTCCAGCTCTCTTCTGGAGCGGTGATCACGAACTGTTCAACCTTCTCAAACTGGTGCACACGGAAGATACCCCACATGTCACGTCCAGCCGAGCCAGCTTCTTTACGGAAACATGTAGAATATCCAGCGTAGTATATAGGAAGCTGAGTTTTGGGGTCTTCGAACCATTCGTCTTGGTGAAACGCTGATATAGGCTGTTCCGAGGTCGCGATGAGATATTTCTCGTCGTCGTTGGCAATAACCTGAGGATGATAATATCGATTAGTTTTGAATAGCGCTATCCACCAACTTCGTCATGCCTTGTACAGTTCCTCGTCGAACTGGTCAAGCTGCGCGGTCTTTGCCATGACGTCTTTGTTGACGAGAAATGGCGGTTGGACTTTCTTGTATCCATTTTTGCGGAGGAAGTCAAGGGCATATGTGATAAGGGCTTGGTTAAGATCGACGCCATCATTTGTGAGGAAGTAGCCGCGGTGACCTGCGACCTTGGCACCTGGTACATTGGTCTCAATACCTTAAAGAATATAAATGAAGCGAGAATCAAACCTCGATCAAGGTCCATTGCATCTAATCTGAGCAAAACTTCGTGGTGAGGCATGATGTCCGTCTTCTTTTCTACTTGACCGTTAGGACCATCTGGATGCCAGGTGCGGAGCGTTACATTATCATCCTAAAACGTTGTCTCAGTTTGACAGGGGAGATATAACTCGGAGACTGACTTCGGTCAAGCTGACAGGGACATCCTTCGCCACGAGGTTTCCTACCGTCGAAGCTTTTTTCCGCATCTCAACCTCGAACTCGCGAGTTTCTTTCCGTTTCGCGTCAACCTTTGCATCTAGCTCCTTCTTGGTAGCAACAAGGTCATCAGCTGGTTGTTTGGCCTATAAGAGATCATAAATTCAAGCAAGCGAATAGATAAACATCAAGAACAACCTTCTTCTTGACTGCGATCTCCTTTTGCACTGCGTTGACCTGCTTGCTGAGGAGATTCGCCTCAAAATCCACTTAAAATCCAATCAGCACACGGGTGTTATGTTCCAAGACCGAGAGCTCTCAAGATCGTGCTTTTGAGAGGGCGATTTGGCTCGCCGATCATGAAAGGTAATCAAACTCACTCTTCACCCACTCCGCATACATATCTATGACCTGATCGACCAGCTCTACCGAGTCTCCTCGTCTCCGCTGCGATTCACGAATTTCCTCGGCATTCCCTCCTTTGTTGTCTATGAAGCTAGTCACGTCAAGTGTCATGGTAGTTAGATTTCTCTTCTAGTTTTGATTAAGGGTCTGGACCGTTGGCGATGGAGAAGACGAGGATCGATGGGATTGAAAAGGGAGATAGCGAGTGCTCGAGATCAAGGGTATGATACAGCTAGTAGCGTCGGGAATCAAGATGCTTCAAGTTGGCTATCCTTTTGATCTTCTTCCTCCTTCAAGTCCTTTCGAGTCATGATCACGTTACGTAAGCGCGATACCTGCATTCACTGCACCGTTGAAACTAGTCATTGCGAGAGACATGGCAGAGAATATAGCAGTCCTTGCCCTACATGTACTAGCGCTTCCAGTACGTGCTCGCATGCAACTTGATGAGCTTCAAATTTTGCTTTGGCGAAAAAAATCAAGTCCATATGACCAAACAACTGTCAACAAAAGATCAAATGTTCGCGTCTGTTGAACTGTTGTAAATTCGGTTTCTGGTGTACGTAGTAGTACATCAGCCACCCAACTGCAGCCTCTATCACTGTATCATTACCCTCGCTTACCCCAGATTATTATCTCTCTCATTTCGCCTGACACGTGCTATACAAATGTTCAAGTTCATACGTCGTGTTTCAACTTCATTTCTGCCACGCCCAGATCGGCCCTGGAGAGATGATGGTAAGTCGTGTTTCATGTCCCAACATGGTGATCTGATGGTCTTTTGAAACTGATTCGCTCTTGTATTACTGATATGCAGCAACGTCCAATGCACCTACGATAGGCCGGAAGAGGCGCTTCAGTTTCGTTGAGGATGATGACGATAACTCTACTTCTACGGGTGTTAAGAAACTAAAGGGGGACTCCACGCAGGCTGAAGGCAGTACCCCTCCAATACCAGCAGTCCCGGATCAAAAGGAAGGAGAGGATGTTAAGTCAGTGACGCAGGGGGTGAAGGATGTGGAATTGGATGGTACGATTCAGGAGTTGGACTCATCCTCCGGCCCCGAGGAAATCCCTCTACCAGATTCTCCCGGTGGAGCTCCACAACCGGACATCAAATCGACAGAAGAAGCAGCTACGGCTCCAGAGGGGAAGGCCGATAAGCAAGGCGCCCAAGATAACTCGGACGCCGATTCGGTGGCTTCTTCATCTGAAGTAGTTTTGGACGAGGGGCAGCCTGAGGATGATTCAAAGGATGATACCAAGACATCTCCTACCTCGGCAGCTGCTTGCCTGCCCGTCGAGGATGTGCCTACCACAGAAGGCACTCCTGCTGCCGATGTAACCCCAGCACTCACAGAGACCGATGTATGACGCGAACCATATTCTTGCTTTTGCAATGTTCATTACTATATCTATCGATGAACACGAGTACGCCCTTGGTGCGTAGATCTAGTTGTTGATGAATGTATGGATACACGATAGATCGCACGCTGGTTGGTGCAGCTAGAGGGTTCTACTAACGACTTACGATACCAATACCTGACGCTGTTTATACGTACTGCTACTAATTCCTCACTCCCCTGTTGCTTGCGATTTACATCAATGTATTCAGGATACCGATTGCTTTGATTGATTTCATGATGAAGGATCTCTGATGCGTGTCAACATGCATGTACAGCCACATGCACTGCATCGTGACAAGAATAATGTTGGTCTTCTAGTACGGTCTCCCCTGAACAGAAGGATGACATTGATAATTATTTTTCATTAGTTTTCTCCAATCGCATTCCTTGGACAGGCTCATGCCATGACGCACATCACTAGCCATGTACACGTGCTGAATATTTCTCGTGAATGTCTATTTCACGCGGCGGCCATGAGTAGGCCTGCATGCAGCCTGGCAATTGCTACTCTTTCATTCGCCTCGTGTCGTTCAATACAGTACTTATGATCCGCTTGACAGGCAACAGGCAAGCACATTTGATTCAGCACCCTATGTTCCGGAGAGGAGAGGTTTGTCGTCATCCTGCTACCTGACTCGGTCCGATGCAGCGGCTGAAATAGTTTGACCATCTATAAAACTGCTAACTCACCACGAACAGTAATCCACAACGGTTTATGAGATACTAGCCGATATGGTAGTACTCGCCTCATGTCATGGGTGAGGCAAACACGCCTTTTCTTGCGCCCGTCAGCCTCCTCACACGATAATCTGCACAGCCAGCCGCCTACTCTCGATGGCAATCGATTTCATTCTACGAGCCTTGATAGTGATTTCGTGCTTCTTACGCCCCCCTTTTCCGTGGAATCCTCACCTCTTCACAGCAAGCGTGCCCGCCCCCACACGGTACTTATACCTGACACTGGTTTCATGCGTCCGAGGTTTCCTTGCACTTACGCTTTACACGTACTTACCTCCATTGATCGTTCAGCGCCCTTACTACCTGTCCACGCCATCGATCACACGCGGGGGCTCTACACTCGCAGGAAAACCTTTTGTAACCACTCACCCAACCCAATCCTCTATCTTGCATTTGCTCCACTACCATGTTCCGCTTCATGGGCTCTGAATTCAACAGCAAGGGCAAGCAGCGTCAGCAAGATGCTGACCCCCAACTTCAGGTACATGTCCAAACCGAAGTTCACTCGAATCCTCCTTCTGCGGAGAGCCAGGGCTCCCAAGCCCTAGGCAGCACATCCTCCCTCCCGACTACGCCCTCAAACAGTAAGCGCCCGCTGCCTCCTGGCCTCCGCGTGCCAACACACCCTTACCCATACTGGCAACATCATACGCCGGCATCATCTTCCCAGAGCAGCCTCGAATCACCTAAAACCCCTTCGCAAGTTTCCTGGCTTGGAGGGGCTGCAGGGACCTCGATTGCTCGTGCCGCATCATCATCAGCACCTAATCTTCTGCCTCACCACTTCCCGCCACCACCTCCCACCTCACCACCAACAAATGTTCCACGCACGCGGACCTTACACCCCACTAAGAGCTCACATTCATTGCGAGTACCGGTGCAGGAGTACTTTGGGCAGCCACTCTCTCCAATTGTTGAGCAGGACTATATGTCACCTGAGAAGCGTACCACGTCATTACCGAGCAGCCCTGATGGCTCTGGTTCTCGTGCGAGTGGTACCACGGGTACTATGATGACACCGATCAGTCCCTCAATGATGACCCCAACAAGTGCAGTGGCTATGTACACCGCACGCCCAACACCCACGCCCACCACCCCGGTCGCTCCTCCACAGTTTGCGAGGCGACGAGAGGATTCGCTTGTTGGTGACTCACCACGTTCGTGCGCGATTTCTAGTGTTTGGTTTCGTAACTCATTGATTTAAGCAGGTTCATCGCCAGTATATTCAAATTTTCTCTCCCGCCCACTGAACAGGTCCATAAGTATGTCGTCGACGAGGACCCACCAGTCTGGCAACTCGTTATCGGCAACACCGCCTGTTATCCCTCCTCTTGATCTACGCCCAGCGTTTCCCGGACCCCTCCCCTCGGACACACTTTTGCCCCAGGATACCGCAGATGACGATGAATCGACGAAACGTGAGAGTTTCGTCACAGCTCGGTCAGCTGGTGCAGTTCGAGAAAGCAGGTACTCTGCTATGCTTCTAGAACCGGATCATGAGCCCCTAGATGATCAGGAACTCCCATCAAGCCGAACCGCGGAGTCATCTAAGGGTTCCCCCGAACATCAACAAGAAATACCCCAGTTACCTCCACCAGCACACACCCACCTACTTACCCGTCCTGCATCGCGAACCTCAACATACCCACCCTCATACTCACTACCACGGCCTCGGGTCAATCACGATGGGATCCCTCCTCCTAGCCAGCGTGAATCTGTTCAATCGACGTCATCTTCATTCATCGACCGTCGCTTTGCAGAATCAGAGCTATATTTCGGCTCGCACACAGAATGCTCTAGCGCGCGCCAGGCCAGCGAGAAATGGACCAAGCAAACTGAGAAATCCGACACCGCCCGGACGCTGTTCTGGCTTGGGTTCATCGCGCCGTGGTGTTGGCTCATCGGTGGATGGCTGGTAAAAGCCAAGAAGAATGATAGCTATGGCCGGGGCGGGAGCATGATGCCCTTGTGGACGGGCAAGAGCGCGCAGACTGTTGACTCGTTTAAGATGCAGCCGTTGCACCACGGTTATCCCTTCGTGGCGCCTTCGGTGCAGAGCTTAATGCCGCCAGCGTACTCACGAGGGACGCATTCGGCACATCCTCGTGGCCCTTTTTTGATGGCAAGGAGTCCGTGGATCAGGAGATGTAGGGTGGCTGCTGCTGTGAGTGGGATTGTTATTATGCTGCTGTTCATCGTTGCCCTGGTGGTCGTTGGGAAGAGCAGCAGTTGAGTCGATTTTTGGACAGCTAATCATGAAGACTTTGTATCTGCATATCGCATATCCTCAAAGTAAAATGAGCAAAACGATCTTTACCGTATAGTACTATATTTCTCCATTGCAGCGTTGATCATTCTGCAAACTTATCATCATAGAGACCTGATTCAGACCTGTAGCACGTCACGAATACTTAGCACTTTACGAATACTTGGCACGAATTCACGAATACTTACGCTTTACGAACAGAGAGAATATGAATATTTAGCAGCGTGTCGGTGTGTGGAAGATGGCATTCTTTGCCAAGCCCTCTGCGGCTGTGAGCTGGTTCTTGAACTTATGTAAGCATCACACCTGCGGGCGTTGCCCAACCCCAAATGCGCCTTCCGATGAATCAGACTCAGAGTGTCCTGACTCTCCACAACCACTATGCCCAAATCACCAGCAGAAATCCTCCTCGAAAAAGCGGATAAGAAGTCAAACTCATCGACTGGATGGTTTTCTTCATCATCGACCAAGTGGGAGGAGGCAGGAGACCTATACCAACAAGCCGCCAACTCTTTCCGGCTCGAGAAGCAATTTAAGGCGGCTGGCGACTCATTTGCAAGAGAAGCGGAGTGCAGAGAAAAGTGCAACGAAACCAACGATGCAGCAAACGCTTGGTGGAACGCTGCCAAGGCGTACAAGAAAGATGACCCTCAATGTATGTTTCCCCGCATCCTTGATGCAGCTCATGCTGATTTGGCTCTGCAGTGGCGATCCAGGCTTTGGGGTGCACGATAATGCACCTCACCAAGGCGGGCAGGTTCCGCCAGGCAGCAGACAGAGAAAAGGAGATCGGCCAAATCTACCAACACGAACTGAGCGACATTGCGAAGGCATGCGAAAGCTTCCAGCGAGCGGCTGAGTGGTATGACCAGGAGGATGCTGCTGCGTATGTACCGTTTTTACAGAGCAGACAGTTACTTACTTTGTTGCAGAACGGCTAGCGCATGTCGTAAGGATGCCGCGGACCTCTGCGCTGAAGTCGAAGATTACAGAGGGGCCATACAGCTTTACGACATGGTCGCGACTTACGCGCTCAAGTCGAACTTGACAAAGTATAGCGTGAAAGATTACTGGTTGCGTTCAGGCCTTTGCGCACTCGCCATGAGAGTATGTTTCTTGTTGATGTGACCCACTCACATGCTAATCATGTCTCAGGATGTTGGGAAAGCACAGCGAGACATCGAGGTGTTCAAGTCGAAAGATGTTACATTCAGCTCAACTCGGGAATGCAAGTTCTTAGAAGATATGTGCGGACTCGTAACGGAAGGCAATGAACAATCCTTTACGTCAGCAGTGTTCGAGTATGACCAGGTTACGAAGTTGGATAATTGGAAGACAGGAATATTGTTGAAGATCAAGAGGTCACTCAAGGACGAGGTAGATATTCTCTGATGGAATGCCATTCGCGGCTCACCTGTATAATATATACGTACGTCGGACGGTTCACCGTATGCCTCTTACTGATCATAGCGCATCGAGCAGGAGTACTAAATGTTAACTAGATAATCAAATGATTCCATTTCATGCATTATACCTACGGGCAGTACATGCATAAGTTGTACTACATACGATCGAGTACCACCGGCACGACCGTCACCTGCTAACTTTCATACTCCTCGCTTCGCCCCGCCCCGCCACTCCGAGATCGACCAGCCTGGCTACACCACTCGAGTCCCAAAGATTGGTCCGAAAGTAAGTCCTACACTCTGAACTGAACATTTTCTTTGTACGACTGAGTATGTACTTTTTTAAGTCAATATTAATGAACGTGCAGAAGCACCTGCAGAGCAACACGAAGGTGAACTCAACGTTCTATTTTAAAACCTGAATAAGGGTCCTTATGGCTTGCTTACCTCTTAAGATCATGCCGGCGTCCATACTCTCGTAAAGCATGCTGAAGGTGAACGCATCCGCACTAGTCTTTCTTCCGAATTCGCAGTTCATACCACCCCAATCCAGGATATGAAGGAACCCACACCAGTGCTAAGCCAATCAAGGAGAGCTTGGTGGTCGATGATTCAGAACAATATGAAGGCAAGTATGACTCGTGCTCTCTTAAACTACATCTCTCATATGTTCCTTAGATTACACGTGGACTCAGACTCATAGCTTCTTTGCGCTGATGGCGGTTTCATGCTTTATGTGGACGGGAAACCCTGCCAAACACTATCGCCCGACCACCTTTTCGCCCTGATACGCACTAGATCTATCTGTGGCTCGACCCTGACGGCAAAGCAGATCCGCGACCGGAGCAAAGGGAATATAATATCAAAGGGGTTGATCCTCATTCAGGGATTTTGGTTTATTCTGCAGCTCCTCTCCCGCACCATCTATCAGCTCGAGACCACACAGTTTGAGATGTGATGCACGTCGTACTTTTTTGATCATATCCAAAGATGCAGGTTGTCACTGGGCAAACATGTATTGCCGTCGTATCACGGGAAGGTATTGCGACTCGGGTCGTGGACACAGGTGTCACAGATAGAGAGAAGAAGCGAAAGCAGCCTTGGTGCTGCTCAGGGACGTTCTCGCGGGAGATGTCAAACTGGAGCAGCAGCAGCGTCGTCGGCCTGCCAAATATTGAGCCATTCACACCACTAAGGTTTCTATTCCCTCAAGACTGCATTTCATGTCATTATACACATATGTCCCCATTGCTATCTGCTCTCTTAGCTATCATATTGCAGCTGTTTACGGTGGAGGAATATCACATAATGCATACCTATTCATAAACACTGTGTTTATTTCCCAGATATTCTCTACAAAGGTTAACGCAGCGCAATGAATGCCTTGGGTTGGTATTTCGAGGCTGAGCATCCGTTGAGGACTTGCGCCATCGCTGTCCAAGTCGAGAGCAGAGATTTAGATCAACGTGGAACGACTGAGAGGGAACTTCGAAGGCAAGTTGAAATCAAATTGACACGTGATGCGATCTACCTCCGAAATACACCAATGCAAACATTCTCGTCCGCTCCTAACAGTTGCCTCAAACGCCGGAATCAAATGACTTTGTCGTGCCCTAGAACGGCGGGAACAAGACTGCCACTTCATTTGAGTCGGGGACAACGTTGCCATCAGATGCGTCATCCCGGATTTTCTTCACCACGGCAGATCCATTATCAAGAAGGAACGGTTGTTTTCAGTTGTTTTCCTTCTATGTGGTCTAACTACAGGAGACTACGGTGAACCACAGGGCCCACAGGGACAACTTTCTTTGATTTTCAATGCTGTGGAATCTCCAGTCGCAGGTCTCTCTTGCTCAATCGAAAGAAATCAATTCCTCTGTCTTGTTCTCGGAGAGACACATTGTCGGTCCCTGTGAAGGACTTGCCGGTCTCGGAGCTCATGGATCATGGTAGATCTGCCCCTAAACACCACACGTCAAGACAAACGCATCCTAGAAGCTCGAACGTTATGACAATACTCAACGAGTTACGACATCCTTACAAGGCAATCTCCTGCTGTGAAGCATATAAATATCGCATGGTTTGATTGTTTGACCTTCATCTCAACTCATCAATCACATTTACTCCAAGTCCCAGACTCTCAGTTCATCTTACCATGACTATCCCACTTCCCGGCACTTACAAGATCGCCAATGCCCATTTCAAGACCAATCAGTTATTTGGCTTGCAAGGTGGAAGTGTCAAACCAGGCACCCCTATCGTTGCCCGCAACAACGCGAAGTACAAGAGTGGCGAGGCCCAAATGCTCGTTAGTGTTGATTAGTTGATTTGGAAACCCAGGATCACAATAAACACAGTGGACGTTGCAAGTGTTGCGCGACGCGAACCCAGGCATGATCGTCAGATTCATCAACGTCGCAGCCGGCACATTTGCTCAACCCCCGGGTGGAGTTCTGAGCAACGTTAGTCATGCATGTTTGTCACGAAGTACTGTTTTGACTCGGCGCATCTTCGAATATGCTAGGGCGGCGGTATCGTTGGTGGTGATGCCGTTGCGGAGTGGCTCCTCACTCCGACCACCACCCTTGGACAGTACTCGTGAGTAATTATCCTGAAAGCTGCATCAAATTGTTGTTCAAGTGACTCACATACGTGCAGGATCCAGACCACTGATGGGACGTTCGCCTGTTCCCTTTCGGACGGCATTGATTTCACTCATGTACGCGCTCATCATGTGTCAGAGGACAATAACTCATGGTTGGCATTCACAGGTGAAGCTCCAGGCCACTAATTTGGAGGACGACATGCAGGCCTGGGTGTTTGCCCCCGCCTAAGTGTAGCTATGAGACAATGACTCAAGTCATAGATTAAATAGCAGATTATGTGAAGCCCCCTGGTTTTAGTTGTTGAGGCCGTGTCTCCAGGAATTCTAAGTTAACAAGGTTCTGCGTCATATATCGAGTTCTTGATCAAATATGGATTTGTATTTTGGTTCTCTATGGCGCTGGATCACCATGCATTCCACAATCGACCGTTCAAGTTGCCCTACTATGTTGGCGCCATTTTGCGCGAGTGCACTTCGCGGAACACAGAAATGGACATCGTTCATCTCTATAGTGTCGCCATGATTTTAGCTGCGTGCTTCTAGAGGATGGGACATACCCAATGATGAGAGCAGCAGCAGTCTTGATGTACCGTCCCTCTCCAAGTGGATTCTTCGGAATTGGGGAATTGGGGAAATTTATTACCAGAGCTGAGGGTTTTGGTGATGAAGACATGGCCTGCGCCGATAACTGGGGCAAATAAAGTCGAGTAGTGAGCGGCGATAGTTAAGCAATGTCGAAGAATGGGGGTGAGGATGGTCACTATCGGACACAGTACGACGTGCAGTGCGCATCTCTGATATCCTGACTGTCACCTCCACCTGAGCGACGCATTATAGGAAGCAGCGATTCGACTATGATTCGACTGTACCACCGGTAACCCGACTAGTGGTCACCACAATTGCGTTGGAAGTAACACAAGGTGACGCCAAACTACATAATGGAAACCAACACACCCCTCAAGATTGCCCGCACATTGCTCTTGAAAACAGCGTCCAAGAACAGGGCGTACAAGCTCCTGCAATAGATGACCAGTAGCCCATTAGATTCGCCCCTAGAAACGCTATAAAACCACCTGGATAAAATATCGGGATGGTCAGCGCAGAACTCTCCTGAAAACCAACGAGATACACCTACAAACTATCAGGTTCGTCCACGAGAAGATGAGGGTGATGTATGCCATGGAGAGCAAACGAAAAAGCCGAAATACATGCGAGGTATCTTCC
Source organism: Suillus clintonianus (assembly GCF_016758775.1). Lineage (NCBI taxonomy): Eukaryota > Fungi > Basidiomycota > Agaricomycetes > Boletales > Suillaceae > Suillus > Suillus clintonianus. The sequence continues at coordinate 61,578 of NW_024539301.1, forward strand.
CCGGTTGTTCCCACATTTAACGTCAATGACAGCATGCTAAACTCTGGAGGATTTTCTACCGGGAACCTGTTCTTGGGCCAGGCTCGAGCTGGCCGCGAGAAACATCCCTCAGTAAATCAGCGCCAACATGATCCACAGGACGATTGGTAGAACAGCTCTTCGTGAGCGTCTTTTGAAATACTGTCGACGGTTTAGATACTAATAGGTTATTTTAATATGCATGCATAAGTCACAAATGGGTCAGTCAATATAGAATGAGGATTAAGAATATACGCACGCCCTCGGTGATCCCAACCCTCGGACGAACCATAAGATCATACAGCCCTTGGCTCACCTCCTTCCACACTTGCTCGTGATTGGGCCTGTCGAGAGTGGTCGAGCAAACTCTAGTGAAGAAAACTCGAGCGTGGGGCTGGGCTGGTTCCTCGTCATTTTGAGATCTGAATGCCGATCTCTCTGTGGGGCTTGTAGTCACAGGTCTGTGTCGGGTCTTTTGGGATGTCGTTGCCCAATCGAGAGAGGAGGAAATAGTGACAAAGTCGTCTATATCGGTATTGGACACGGTTTGAAGTGGCTAGTGATGGATTCACAAGTTGTGAGAGGACGTTGGTGTGAGTAGCGGGACACCTACCTCGGATTGATATTGTAGATCAAAAACCAGAGAGCGAGGCGCAAAAGTGGGGAAAGCGCGAAGGAGAAGAAGAGAACGAGTAAATTGTGAATCTCCAAAGCGCTGATCCTTCAAGGGAATGCACGGACCTGGTTTTTCACAGTACTAGAGTTTTGCTAGTAAGGCGGAAGCACCGGAGCAGATGATTCCGTGCGAAGGACAAGTGCGTTCACTGATGGACATGACGAGGCCAACAGGAGCAATCCTTTTGTTCGGATAGAACTCGAACAGCAATAGGGATGTCGGGTTCTTCAGAGAACGAGGCGGTTATGGCGATGCGTGAGGCAGCGTTCATTATCAAGGTGGTTATGGCGATGTGTGAGGCGACATTACATTATAATGGTGAATACCGTCAGATGCACTGGCTAACCAGAACCAGCTTCATGTGCACGGCGATACTACGAGTCAAGCACGCACCTTCAGCTGCATGGGAGATGTTCAGGGCACCCATCGAGTTCCGAAATGTACATTCGGAGGACCTACATGTTACTGTGTTTGCCATATATTCCACAGAAATGATGGCAAAGTCTACATGCGGTTGATCTGGTCGTGTGCGAGCGACCGCCTGTAGCATGGAAATACGGAATGCCAGCATCCTGTATGAAAGATCAGAACCTACTATGTAGTATGAACCGTTGGTTGCTGCGCTGCAGGCGTAAGATACATTATTATCAGAATTGTTGTGAGGTTACATCAGTAACGTGGTTAGCCAATGAAAATCGTTTATCGTTTATCAGCTTGAAATGGTTCTTTCTAGACTAGGAACGACTGTCACGCTTCCGAACTTCTTGGCCGAACAAGTACTTCTTCTCAGCCTTCAACCGAATTCCCTGCTTGCATATGAGCAGCTTTTCTGGGTCGGCATCTGAGACTGAGTCACGACGACGCGTTTTAGACCTCTTTCTAAGAGGTATCCAGAAAGCCATGTCTCATACGTATATTCGGCATGTGGCAGTGTCGCACACCATATCCTCGAGGCCTTTAAGCCAAACCACAGACGCTGGCAGGCAAACATGATGGAATGATGGGCCACTAGCGTCAAATTTTAATTAAGTACTCCCGTGAGGTGGCGTTTGTTTACCGAATAGTGAGTGAACGACGTTTGATATAATAATGTCGAAACCTCCTCCCAAAAGTATTCAATAATGCGCTTTCTTCTCTGCGTTTTCTACCTCGTTCAAATAATCCAAGCCGCACCTACTACTAATTCAACTACTATCGGTAGTGGTTTTGAAGCGCTATTAACCGTGGACGAGAGAACCCGGTGGAGCATTATCGTGACCTGCACTCTGACTTTTTTCGCGTGTATATATAGCGCCATTCATCCCAATATTCCGAGTCCTCATGACAGCGACTTTCGTATTCAATGGCGACGGTTTGGCCTCATGGTAGTCGCACTACTCGCTCCCGACCTGATCGTTGGATGGGCTCTGCGCCAGTGGCTCTGGGCTCGTCATATTACAGCGCAGTTTAAGGAGTATTTCAGTCTTCATCCCAAAGACTGGTCTCAAAGTGAGTCCTACACTCTGGACACGTTCGTTGGACGACCCAGCATGCACTTTTTTTTTTAGTCAATGAGCGTGCTGAAGCACCTGTAGCGCAACACGAAGGTGAACTCGACATTCTATCTTGCATCCAGAACATTGTTGCTGATGGCTTACTTACCTCGTAAGATCACACCGACCCCCATGCTGTTGCAGTGTATACTGAAGGTGAACCATCTGGAGCTAGTGCGAAGTCACACAAGGAGAACTTTGTGGTCGATGACTCCGAACAACATGAAGGCAAGTTTGACTCGTGCTCTCTCGAACCCATCTCTCATTTGTGTCCTTAGATTACACATGGACTCAGACTCACAGCTTCTTTGCTCTGATGGGCGGTTTCATGCTTTATGTGGACGGGAAACCCTACCAAACACTATCACCTGACCACCTTCTCCATCTGATACAACATGGGTCTATCTGTGGTCCGACCCTGACGGAAAAGCAGATCTCCGACCGGAGCAAAGGGAATGTGATATCCAAAGGATCAATCCTCCTACAGGGGTCTTGGTTTACTCTGCAGCTCCTTTCCCGCGCAATCTATTACCTCGAGCCCACACAGTTTGAGGTGGGGACACTCGCGTTCGTGGTTCTCAACTTCATCACCTATTCTGTGTGGTGGGATAAGCCTCTGGATGTGGATTGTCCGCATCCAGTCTACTGGAAGTCAACCAAGCCAAAGCCAGAGATTAAGTCTTATGAGTATGTTTGCACCTCAATCAATTCTACCGCTACTGATTATATCACTCTTAGTATCTCCGAAAATGATGATCTTCCGCTGCCTATGGAGATCATGGTTGTTTTAACCGGTGAAATGATTTTGAAATTATTCGGCATTGATGTCTTGTCCCCTCGAAAGCTACGAGTTGCGACGTTTGATGGCATCCACAACGTTAAACTAGAACCCTGGGAAAGCAATGCTCTGACATTTGGTGGATTTGGAATCGCAACCGTCTTTAGTGGCATCCACTGTATCGCTTGGCCTTATGTCTTCCCATCATACGAAGAACAGCTCTTATGGCGCACGAGTGCCGCCACTATAACTATCATACCCTGAATTGGTTTTGCGGTGGGCTTCAGTCTCTTTAGATGGAGAGTCAAACAAAAGGATTCGATCACGTTTAAAGTCTTGCTCTTAACGTGTCCTGTGCTGTATATCATGGCGCGTGTCAGCCTTTTCATACTTATGTTCACCACATTACGCAATCTTCCTCCTATCGCATACAAGACAGTGTCGTGGAGTAATTTGGTGCCGCACTTGTAGTACTTGTCATACATTTCATACTTTATGATTATAATGTCAGGGATGCAGGTTGACGCTCGGGACTGGTCAGAAATTAGAATTCGACTGGCTTATTGATGGTTACAACGACCTGGAGGATGGTCACCCCTAGAATGACCAAGCTTCATATTCGGTACACACTTATCCTGGTGCGATGATTAGGACAGGCTGGTCTTCCGTAGATGGTGCGAATGAGTCGGTCATTGTTTTGGAAGGGTGGTGGTCGAACTTTGGGCCGTACTTTTTGGTGCCGTACACACTCAAGCCCTCTGCGGCTGTGTGAGCTGGTTCTTGAACATATGTAAATATCACACCTGCGGGCGTTGCCCCAACCCTTCCGATGAATCAGACTCAGAGTGTCCTGACTCTCCACAACCACCATGCCCAAATCACCAGCAGAAATTCTTCTCGAGAAAGCGGATAAGAAGTCAAATTCATCGACCGGATGGTTTTCTTCTTCATCGACCAAGTGGGAGGAGGCAGGAGACCTATACCAAGTCAATGGTTCAGGATGAAAAGAACACGCGGCAGCGTGGTAGTTACGCAAGGCAAGGAACATGCCGCAGGCGTTTGCATACCGTCATCGGGCGACAATGGCTTGACAGGGCGGGACTTCTAAGCTTCAGTGCGATCATGACCGCGATCAGGCAAATGGTACTTTGTTGTCGTGGGGCACGCTGATCTGGCGGGGGAGGATGACTAGGCGCGTGCCACGGGGCACGGCGGCTGTGAGGTGACACCAGACAGCGTGCGCTCGTCGTGGTCGGCGACGTGCGGAGGTCTGTGGGCAGCGAGGAACCCAGCGGGAAGGGAAATGAGGTTGGGACGTACTTAGTTTACATAGCTGAGCAACATATTATCGCGTTCTGAACACGGAAAATATGTGCCATCATCCCTAAAAACAACTGACAACGGTACCATGCCCCATGAGCCCACCAGAATGTGGTTTTGCATGGGGCACGCTGTCCTGCAGGAAAAAAAACGGGCTCCTGTGAATAACAGCGTGCCCCATGAGCTGCTAAACCCTCTGGACTCTCATGGGGCACGCCGTACTCACCCGAGATGCAGGAACGAGTTTTTTCGCGGTCGAGAAGCCCGTTCGGTGTGGGTATTGATGTGAATAAGCACACGGAGCATCAGGGAAACGTATGTTATTACCTGTAAGAGTGTTTCAGAGCGCTACAAAGCGCTATGCAGCCCAATTAAACGCGCGTTCGGTGTGGGCATTGATGTGAATAAGCACACGGAGGCATCAGGGAAACGTATGTTATTACATGTAAGAGTGTTTCAGAGCGCTACAGCCTACAAAGCGCTATGCAGCCCAATTAAACCCGCTGATGGGACCCAACAGGCAGTTTTTTGCGGCCAAAAAATCAGGCCCATGCGCGGAACGAATTCTACGTACTTTACATAGCTAACCACAATTTTTCCGCATCCAAAATGACGCGGAAATGGGTGTTTTCTTCCTCCCAAACATCTGTGTGGCTGACGGCAGGTTAGGGGGACGTCATAGCCACAATTTCCTTTTATATTTTTTGCCGTGCCCCAGAGCGATCTAAACGTTGCTTTGTCTTTTTCCTCTTGTCTTTTCCCTCTATGCTGCCACCTTCATTATAGTTTACGCCCCGCTCTGTGCATGACAATCAACATCTATATCTGTCCCTGCACGAATTCCCCCATACGAACTCTCCCATCTTCGTTCTGTGATTCCACGCACTTACTTAGTCGATCATATCAACGTGCAAATCATGGCGTCGTCTCGGCCTCGATTTCCTCGTCCGCTAGCTGTTTTTCAATGACCCCTCGAAGCTCCGCTCTCTTATCTCCCTTCTCACTTCCAATCCCTCACTGCGGTGGTGGACACGCCATTTACATATAATTGACTTTCTCTACGAGCGTGATCCCTCCCTCGACGATTTCGAAGCAGTCCTTACAACCGTACTCACCCAGACTCCCAACCTAGAGATTTTCATTGTCGACTGGCCGCTATCAAGGGCATTTGGACGCATCGCGGATATGCTGGGTACGCATTGCAAGAACTTGCACACTGTTCACTGGCACGTCCCCGCCGAACTCCTTCCCAAGGTCATATGGGCATTAGATGCCCTCCCGCTCCTAGTTTCCCTTGCCCTCGAATTCGGTGCACCACTCAAGGATTCTGACACGCTCACCCCGGGAAGCGCACAAGATGTCAAGCTCCATCTCCCAAATCTCCAGCAGCTCATCCTGCGTGGGTACTCTGCCGAGTTCATCGAACAAGCCAACGGCTGGACCCTCCCCCTCCTACGCATCTTCGACTTCGACTTTGGCAGCAAACTCGAAGACAAACTCGAAGACGTTCCCGATGTCCTGTCCTTCCTCAGCACCCACGGCACCGGCCTGCTCTTTCTCGACCTCCACTGTATCCCAACAATCGATATCCGCACAGTACTATGCCCCCTCCTAACCGCTTTCTCTTTCAACCTCGACTGGAAGATCGCGCCCATCGACAACACAGTAGACGGGCCCATCGTTCTCACTAATCGTCCACACGAATACATCGCGCACAGCTAGCGCTTATGCCACCCCAGACGCTCTTCGTTCTCTCCTAGTACAGTGTACTAATGGCAGGAATTTCGCGGCGCTCACAAAAGCGAGTTTCCCAAAACTTGCGTGGGTGCGTGTTTTGAGCCCGATAGTGCTCACGGATCTCGACTGTGCAAATGGGCCGCATGGGGTGGGATAGAGCGCTGGGAGAGATGGGCGGGAATGTGCGAGGGCATGGGTATTCGTCTGGAAGACTGCACGAGCGCTCTGTTGGGCACATTACCTCAAGAGTATGAAGAGGAGGATGAGGACGACGAAGACGCAGCGTTGTCGAAGGTGAGAACGCGACGAGACATGATGTACAGGCGAACGAGGAACAAGATTTCATTTTGACTTTATCGCAATGATTTCGCATCATGTTTAGTATAGCACATGTACAGATGTCAGTAACTTATGGCAGAGAAATTGTATGGAGAGTGACCAGTGTCTTCAATCGAGCAGAAAGTCTAAGAGGAGCGAAAATACTGGGACGAGAATTGTGAGAGTGAAATTCAAGTTGAAGTAGGTCAAGTTACAGTGATAAGCACTCAATAGGAGTTTTGGTTCTACTAACCAGCTTTGAACTTGGAAGGTAAACGACCCATGACACCACACTTTATGTGCAAAGTGCAATGTCGTGGGTCGTTTACCTTACAGTAGTACTTAATTGTGCTGTTAGCATATGTTCGGAGTGTTATAGAGTAATATATGCGGAAGCATTCCCCTCTACCGTCTGTACAGCGCGGACGGCACGGATCACTTCTACACTACATCCTTATCGGAGGCGGACAACGCTGTTGCCAAACTTAATTATGCCTCTGAGGGTATTGCGGCTTACGTACTTCCTGTTCCACCTAGCGAATGAGCCTGACCACCGAACGTTTTTTTTCCATTGATTGAACTGCGTACGAAGTTTTTTAAAGGACATGCGTTCAAGTACTGTACATGTTTACATGTTACTAAGGCGTACATAGTCGTGGTTGTTTGCAACATTTCTACTTGGTCTCGAATGTAGCTTGGTCCTATTACTGCGTTGATATAGGCTACTCGATATATAGCAATGTTCGATGTCTGGTCAATATTAATTGGTCGCTGGTCAGATGTAGTCCTGCAGCGGAATCTGGGTCTATGCGCCATCAATCAATTGTCTGCGGATAATTGTCAACGGTTCACTGCAAGTCTCCCGTTTCCAATCGCACTTCCTTCACCCGCTCGCACCCCTGGCAAAGGCCGATCAAATAAACCATTCCAAGGATGTCGACCTAATAATGCGTTACATGTCCCGCAAGCTAATGAGGAAGTGCTTCACTCGCACCTTTTTGAAATCGATGATAGTATGTTTTAACTAGTCTCCCTAACCAGACCATAAAGAAGAACGGTACTCGTTCCTTCTAATGCCATTATAAAATTTCATGCACTTTCCATACTGACATCCCGCCGTCGTAGACGGCGAATCAATATGGCACTTGGTGGCGAAGACCGAAAGTCTTTTTCTTTTGAGCCTCGAAAGGCAGGATGAGTCTATTGTGAACAGTGAGTGTAACATGAATATTGAACACAGATAAGTGAAGACGAATCACATCTATACTCACAGCTCCATCCTTCTGCGTCCTGCATGATTTTGAGTAGAACGAAGGCATTCACATCAATAACACTCGTTGCTGCCTTTATATTGGCAGACACAAACTTGGCAAAGCTTTGCCTACAGAGGCAGACTCAGGTAAGCTTCAAGTTGAGCACATCATTCTTCTCGTGATCGTCATCATCCTGTGCGTGGGGCAGGAGTACGGAGAGACGTCGAGCGCATCAGTGGTAACCTCGTACGTGATAAGTAGGGAAGCGGAAGCGGTTCCAATGCATTTCTCACAAGTTTCTCACCCTACGTATATACGCGTCTTGAACTTCTCCCCTTCAATTTCTTGAACAATAATTCGCTGCCGCAACCTCCCGCACTGGTACCACCAAGTGCTGGACACACCCGCACCAAAGGCACAGGGCCTCTTTGGCCAGGGTTTGAGGTTCAACGTTTGAGGCTAGTTTCTTCCGCTTCTAGCTGTCGTAATTCAACTATTTGCCATTAGGTCCCTGTTCAGACTTACTTGCTTGACCCACTTTCCACTCACGAGCAAATTCCGAGTCTGATATGACACTATCAACCCCTTCGCGAGATCTCCGAGTTTCGACAGAGCGACCCCTTCGCATGACCATATTTCCGACATCTTGCACTGTTGATGAGGAGATCATGGTAGTTGATCACACCTCACACAACAACAAACAGTGGGACGTGGACGCACTGATGTCTTCTAATGGTGTTTCCTAGCGACACTTTGTACTATACATTGTTGGTGGCGCTTTGGAAAATTTACCAAGTGGCAGAAGTGCCGCTTCTGCCGGTTATGCTGGCACAACACAATCGATCTCCCGCAAACAATTCTGCCCCCAGCAATAATCATGACAATGAAACTTCCGCAACGGACTGATCTGCACCAGTCACTAGGCGACTGCCACGCAACTTATCACCGCTGTTTCCTCGAACCTGTCTAATAATTAGCGCACTGGTCCAGGGCTCCCGCGTGAGACATTGAAGCTCTCGACAGCTCCCGGCTGAGGGTCCGCTTGCCCCGATCTGAACAGGTATTACAGTAATCGTGTTGTTTGTGGAAGTCGAGCAGACCTGTCAGAATGTATAAAGAGTCCTCTCGAATTTCCAGTGTAGTACATTGACGCAGTAGTCACTTCTCTTCTCTTGTCTCTAAACATGCAACTTTCTGTGCTCTTTAGCGCGCTTGTGTCTTTCGTCATTCTCGCCGCAGCGTCACCCACGGCTGAGAAACTTTCCTGTGAGCATTCATGATCATCAGCATTATCATAGTTACTCAGATGCCTCAATGTATCACTCAGCTAAACGAGAGGAACTTGAATCCAAGTTCGTGGACTACCAGGAGCGCGAGGAACTTAATATTGTAGTCGGGACCTACCACAAGCGCGAGGAGTTGGAGGACAAGTTCGTGGACTACCAGGAGCGCGAGGAACTTAATGTTGTAGTCGGGACCTACCGCGAGCGCGAGGAGTTGGAGGACAAGTTCGTGGACTACCAGGAGCGCGAGGAACTTAATATTGTAGTCGGGACCTACTAGTACCACAAGCGCGAGGAGTTGGAGGACAAGTTTGTTAGATAAGTATGCAGTGAAATGAAAAATGGTACCAACTACTATCTACCATGTCATGGATCGGTACACCTTGATTTCTTGGATTCGAGCCACTGGGAACTGGAAACAAGCCTTGTTTGATATCATCGTCTTCGGTGATCTCAGTGAGCATCTGAAAGATGAGTTCTTCAGATACCTGCCTGCAGAATGATTCACTCGCCTGTGTGGTACGAGGCTAAATTAACGGGATCGGCGGGAACGAAATTACTCGAGGACACCGGGGAAGAATTTTGACATAGTAGACTCGGAACTTATTCAGCAAACAACGCACAACCGAATGCGATTCCCAAGTACCCGCTTTCGGTCGATAGCGCACAATAGTGAATGATCAGTGCATTCTTTTCTTCTGGTCTAAATGTGCAAACCTTTCTGACATTCTGGGTCACATCGATCTACATCACATTTGTTTTAATACAGTTCTTCCAAAGACCCCAATGACCACTCTCCTCCCCAACTTCCAAGGTGAACAAGTGGAGTGAGTAAGAATAGTATGATTCCTTGTAAATCATACATCGAGGTTGAGTTTGGGGAGGTCAACCGTATCTTCAAAGCGAGTAACCTCCGATTCATTGATATGAATAGCGTGCTCGATATTCCAATTCATGATTTTCTCGATGTTCCTGCATTGATGACGGGTGTTGAAGTTAGGGTAGGGGACGCTGTGTCCCTGCACCCAGTCCCATGTGATCATCGTCACGTCGGCACTGCACATAATATTCTGCCTGATCATTTCGAGGCAGTGATCTGGAGCATAACGGGATATTATAAGCAATAGTGCTTCTAGCCAGAAATGATACCCACCAAGATGCAGACGGATGATTTTGGGGCTGTCCTGGAATGAAATATCTATGGGCCCATAATACTCCACCCAAGAGGCTTTGCGAAGCAAGTTCTACCCAAGTGTGAGCCAAGAACGATCAGATTGTCGGTGTAGTATGGCTTGCCACACAATGCAATTGATGGCTGTATTCCATAGAGGCCATGTAACCTCCACCAATTTTGTCCGGAAACCTGACTTTCGAACGCAAATCTGTTTCGCCTGCTTTGAGCATCTCCTCACGGGTCATTCGGTTTGGTCCCTCTGTTTTGCGGAGGTGAACAATTACAAACTAATATAACGAGACCAACGACGCACCATTACTACGAGTTATTTTACTCCAAGCGAGATCTAGTTCTGGGGAAGGGGGGCCACGATAGATAGAAGGAAAGTCGAGGGTTCCGTTAAACCTTACAAACATGGGCTCGACAGCATCATGTGCCGGGGCTATGCTGGATCAATGACTATACCGTTTGACGCTGGCTATTCACTCACAGTATACAGGAATGTCATCACGCAGGTGAGTCGAAGGCGTGCGCATCCATAGCGTGAAAAAGAGCATCGATGCGCAAATAAGTGCGCCATGGCCCAACCACAGGCGGAGGACACGCGACTTACCACGAGGTTCTGCATCGAACCTTTCTGCATCACCAAGTAGTTTCTCGTCGTCGTCGACAGCATCAACGGGAGAGTACTGTGTGAAATCTTTGACCATGACCTTTGGGTAAAGCAACACTGTCTGTCACCGAATGCGAGGAAGCAGGGACAGTTGTGGGGGACATACAAGCACTTGAAGGTAGTACTTGCTCTGGGTCCGAGTCTATGTAGTAAGAGCCTTTGTGTGAAGTGTCAGCTGGACTTGTCTTAAGTGCTGACATTAAGATCATCATATACGTAGCGTGTGTTATATAGATGAATCATAGGCCTTGGTAGGATATCTGTGGTTTTTGCGGCTTCGCAACTATTTGTATTCGGTGCATTCTAGGTGGGCCAAGCAAATCCAACGACGTGGCAAGTTGGACGTTGAACTTCGGAGATTCAAAGTCACCAAATGCAGCATTGACACGTCCACTCATTCGAGTTCCTACAACCTTCTTAACATAACTTACTGACGTGGCGGCTGTTTCGAGACGGAACTACGATGAGTATGCGCATTCCATGATGTAGGCAGCTACGCAACTCATCATGGCTTTGCCACATAATTTCAAGCATCACCAGCGTTTGCAAATCGTTTGCAACACTCGTCGTTTGTGCCCAAGCTTAGACTGGATGTTATTTGTCTACCCGTATCAACGAAGATGGACTCCTAAATAGCACATCATTGCAATTATGTTGCTTTCATAGATATGATGCGGCCGCTCGCAGCTATAAAGTGCATATTTCAGTTGCGTAAACATCAACCCACGGTGGATGGTACGAACCATGATGACCAAGGTTACATGCTACTGGCAGATGTGTACCGTGACCCGTGGGCCTCCGAAGCACACCACTGAGGGACGAGTGGTTTGAGAGGACTTGACACAAACCTTCACGGCGAGTGTAGGGCGCATAAAAGAATCTGGATCCATGACCAGAACGAGAGAATGTATCACTGTACAACTGGGAGCAGAGCACTAGAGAGTATGATGGATCGTACATACTATGGGAGGGGATATTGCAATCTCGATGTACTTTTGTGGTCGTGGTCGTGATGGCTGAAGCTGAGAGCGTTAAGGATAGGCACTAGTACTGATACGGGTGGGGCGGGATGGCATAAAATTGGGCCAATTTCCCCAGAGTCTGTGACTGACAGACTTGCCCCCAGAAGTACTGCCCACTTTCACCATCCCGGTCAACGTTCAACCACTGGCATCACGGGCGCGTAGCCCAAAGTTGGGAAATTAGAATCAACGCCTACAGGAAACTAATATGTCCCGTATACTGACCCTCGCAGGTACACGACTAGGCAACTGCTGTGGACTTGATCACTGCGACTCACGAGACTGATGTACGTGTAAGTACTAAGGAACAGGAAGCGGTGGGTTACATTTGGTTTCTAATTAGCGTGGTTACTGGAGTGAAGTACAGAAAATAAATGTATGACGAATTAGCTATGTAGTCGCGACCACCGCACATGTACTTTCATGGATTGAGCCGCGCGCATACTTCTTTGGACATGTTCAAGCTGTGACTGCACATGTGTGTACATTACTAAATAGTCGTTGCGGTTTGCGTCTTCTAACATTTCATTATGTAAATTTGGTCTCTGTTGAATGTAGCTTGGTCCGACACTACATCGATATGGTCTTACTCGAGAAGTGACAGCGATTGATGTCTGGTTGGTGAGTCCAACTACATGAAGTAATACATCAATGCTTATGACGCTAGGTCCCTCATCGAGCCCAAGAAAGTTGTTATGTACGAGCATCACACAAGCACAATAAAACAGCCTTCATGGGCCATATCGACTCTCCCACTCCACTTCGACCGTGCATGCATTGTGTCAGGTGCAGGTCCTTACTAGATTAAAGTTGGGATTCCCTTCCAATCAGCATGGTCGGTATTACAGGAGGTCAATTGATCGTGGATCTCCCCGTTCGATTATAGTTCCTCGTTTGCACAGCTCTCATGTATCCATGGGACTGGAACCACGACCAGGTGAGTGCGTGAATGTGTCAATATGGATGTTGACGTAGGTCGCACTTCGCTTGCATTTTTATATAGAATACTTCAACCATTGTGCCTGAGGCCCTGCCTACTTGTTAGACCTAGCGCTTCACTTGTTGGTGTCAAAATTTGATTTAGGTGATATCTTCCAGCGTGCATCTAGCCTTACTCATTCAGAATATGATTCTCACACAGACTTCCACATGTTGGCTTAGGGGGCCTGCACCGTGACCTTATTTATGTTCCAGGATGGACAAGTCAACAAGTCATGTGGGAATTTTCTTATCTGTAGAACTTCCTCCAAGCCCATGCTCCACCATTTAACTTCCTCTTTTGCAGATTTAGTTGAGGTGTTCACTCCGAGTCTTCTGTCTGAACATAAGCACCGAACAACATGAGCACCCGCGCACACAACGAGATTCCAAGTATAGTGGGTAAGGTCTCACAGTTGATAGTCTGGAATTTCACGCTGTTGCGCCACCGTATGAAGTTCTTATATGCGGAAGTTGGGAGTTCAATTGATTGCCTTTGACACCCACTTCAAGTATCCAATGTCCTTGGCACAGCCGGCCCTGGCTAGTCTTCAAGTCAGTGACTACCTTTCCCGTCAGTAATTCCTTCGTCTTTACATCTGCGGGGTATTTGATTAAGACCTCAGTCACTGCTTCTGTCGTTGTCACGTATGACTTCTGTAAGCAAGGAGCCACAACTTTTTTTTTGTCATTGACTATCTGACAGTGCTCCTGCTTGGACGCGAGGTAACTTCCGGTCAATGTAATTGCATTGTAGGCTGATCGTACCGCCATAGGTTGAACTAGTATGGGTAAGTCGTTGGGATAACATGTCTCTACTACAAACCCACTTGGGATCGGTGCTTTAGAAGCGCCCCTGGAGTCTGATGTCCTCGCTTTATGTCGTGGTCAGTCCCTTCATTTGCTCATTTTGAGTCTAATAGCAACATCGATAACATCAGGTGCGATACCTTGGTCTGGCACTTGCGATGTCCGTGTCCTTCCTCTCAAGTAATTAACTCATCTAATACCTGTGCAGCATCGATTCCTTCTGTAAGCCCAGAATTCCTGATGATGTCGGGGTCTCACGGCGTTCTAGGGGGAGGTGTCGTAAATATGACCTCTGAAACGTGCGTTTATCTAGCAAAATGTACAACGGTGCACTAATTGTTGACTAGTTGTAAGCTGCTATATAATTGAGAGATGGCCACTACACTATGTGTACCTAGGCCTATGGACGCTACAGCTCCTGAACTGGGGAAATTTCGTGTTTATGATTGCCATGGAAGGTATTTAATTGTGTTTCTTATGCAACATATTTTCTGGACTCAAAACTCTACAGGCATCATGGTCCTACGAATATATGCTATGTATAGCCAATCGAAATTAATATTGGGCGTTCTACTGGTGTTGTTTCTGTCAGTCATGGCTCTGACGCTAGCAATCGGCATCAAATATTATGGACCACATAGTGGGCTGATTCGTGAGTATGATTTCGTATGTAAGTTTCCTGCTGATTCCGGTGACATAGTTACACAGTTCTCGGCCCTCAATACGAACTTCTGCTTGGACGCGCTGGGCACCGATCCCATGTTCTTTGTATACGCATCCATTCCATCTGTTTTATTTGATGCGTTGCTCGTCGTCCTCGCAACAACTCGCCTGGTCAAGCACACAATCGAGATGAATCAAGCAACCGGTGGATGGAGAATAAACCACTCTATGAAGATGATAGTGCGTGATAGCGTTCTATACTTTGTATTGTGAGACATATCTCTCTATGGTGAAGCCTCGAACTGACTATTAACCACAGAAATCTTGCATACAAGGTATTGAACCTTATTCCTCTTGCGAACATACCAGTAAGTGCTCAATGTGTGCCGCAAACTGCCAGCGGCATCTGATTCTTGCACGTTTCAAAGGTGGTGTGCACGTCATTAGCTGAACTGTTTTGCGCGATCGAGCCTTACGTTCTTGCTCCTCGTTTGGTGATCAACTTTCGAGAGTATAATATATGCACACGTGGATTGATGACGAGTAGTGACTTCATGGGACCGCTTCTAGCCTCCAATGTGGTACGGACGGAATATGAGCTAAGTCCTATGAGTCCTGGTCCAGACTCGAAATTTGACATCGAAAGGGATGCGTGACGGGGAGAGTCGTAATGTTCCTGCTAGGCTCTAGCATATATATATGTGTGCAACCGTTTCACTAATTCACCATATGTACATTGTTTTTGGACCCGGCAGGGCCGTCGTGGTAGCCAGACTGCATTTAGGGTGTTACCACTCAATACTCAGCCCTGTCCAACCTTTGAATTCCAATGAGACAAGTCGAGGAAAGTAAGGAGGCAACTTCAAGTGTCATGATCGAAATTATTTTCTGGATTTCCATTTTTTATGTAGATAAAATTTCAAAGGAATGTCCTGCATAGCGTACAAAAGTTCGCCAGCCACAGGAAATACAGAACGATCAAAATAGATAGAGCTCTTCACGCCCCTGGGTTGAAATACATGATTATGGAAAAATGGGAGGCACTCACCATATTTCTCGCCCCATTCGGTGAAGGTGAGCCAGGGCTTGATGTGAGGTATGCTCGAGATATTTCCAATGAGGCCACCCAGGGGGGGAAGGAGTCTTGTTGAACATCTGATTTACCAAATACACTTCGGCACCAAGTTAAGAGTACCTGGAGTGTGTAGTAGACAATCCGGGGTCATCTCGCAGACATTATATAGCTTTCTCATTCTCTTCTTGATCTTCTCGTCTGAAAAAAGAGATAGTAATTAAATTTGTAACTCATGATAATAACGTCAATCATCGACGAGTTTCATGAGTGGCTCACTTTATCATAACACCTTTAGCACATGGGCCAACCTGCACTCCTCCCCCAAGTCATAAGTCCCGCCGCAGAAGAAATTGCTAGTACATGTTGAGTACATGGAGCGATAAGCTCTTCTCCCTTGTGGCTGTTCGAGCAAGCGTAGCAACACCGTTGCGACCTTGAGCTGCATTGGTCTTGTCTTGCTAAGACATAAAGACATTGCAGGCAAACAAAGCGATAGCAAGAAACAGTGCCTTCAAGGCGAGCCAAAACGAACTTCGAGGGTACATTTGAGGGGCATGATAGGGTGTGAGGTGCTTTTGTGACTAGGCGCGGGTGGAAATGGTATCTTCGAGTGCTGCATTCAGCTCTTGCTGGAGAAGCGGGTTAAAGCGTGAACTAGCACTCCCGCTAACAAGTGCGCCGTAGCGCTGATAGGTATAACTTGTGCGGTGGCGCAGGATGCTTCTGGACATGGCCACCTGGTACTTGCGAGGCGAGATGCACGAGTACCTGCGTGAACCGCAGGGTGCTGGAATCAACGTCAGCTTCGATTCCTGGCAGTGAGGATTCTCCGCGGCACTTCGAATGCCACGCCGCGATATTCAATCATTGAGCTGGCACCATTACATAATTTGTAATGTCGTTTCATCCCTGGAAGTCCTTGGACTCGGAGCTGGCAATTCACCACAGGAAGTTGAGCACAACAGGACTGCAGCACAGGCTTCCATAGCCTTAGATATTCCTGTTCATGCATCCATTACGAGATCTGAAATGGCTTGCCACCAACTTGGTTGCAGCACAGGAAGCCCGGGCGTCAAATTCCAATTATAAAACGACCAAGGATGTATGGCCGATATCTCCACAAGCTTATCTCGTCACCTTACAAGTATGAGCAGATACGCAGGAATCGTACATCACTCCCCAGACCAAAATCTTTTGCATTTGCCGCTTCAAGAGGTCGATGTAAAAGTGTGGATGGTCGATGGTGCGTATCTTACTATGTGGTGGTGCAGTCCAAAACCACTAATCGGTACTCGTGTACTAGTCTCTGCAAGGGTTGTACTCTCGCAAGTGTTTGAGAATGTGTCAGAGAGCCCTACCAGCCGGGCAAAATATGTATTCCCTCTTCCAGCGAGTGCAGCGGCTTGTGCTTTTGAACTCGAGCATGCCGATGGACGTGTCATCGTCGGTGATGCAAAGGAGAAGTCAGAAGCTGCACAAACTTTCCAGAGTGCATTGGACGCCGGAAAGTCTGCAGGGCTCGTAGAACAGGTGACGGACGACAGTACGACAGGCACATTTCGATAATACTGGACGAATGCTGACTTTGACCTTGATCCAGTATTCACGATCTCAATCGGCTCAATTCCCGCCCGGCAGAAGGTCACAGCAAGACTGACAGTGAGTGCACTTTCAGCTCATTGAATACTTTGTCTGACGAGCGAACAGTTTGTAATGGATCTTTTGGATGAGGGAAGACAGGATTATGTTCGTCTACAGCTTCCAATGGCCATTGCGGAACGATACGGCGAGACACCTGCAGCCATGCTCGACGCATCCACAGCTAATGAAAAGACAATTGTTAAAATCGCTGTGGATATTCAAACCAGTGAGAAGATCCAGGAGATACGCAGCCCTACTCACCCGACGATTACTTACAAGCGCCACAAGTCGCGCACCGGAAGAAAGTCAGAACGACGGATGGCCGTAACTTGGTCGTCTACGACGTTCCTTGACGGAGATTTCGTATTGACAGTGCATGCTCTTGGACTCGACAAGCCTCGGTGTTTCGCCGAAATCGATCCCCAGCGTGGTGATACCATTGCCATGCAGCTCTTATTTGTACCGAAGTTCAAGATGCCTCCTGTCACTTCGCAAGAGTACATATTCGTGATCGATCGCAGCGGAAGCATGGCTGGAGCCCCAATGGAGACTGCTAAGCGCACGCTGGAAATGCTCCTTCACCTATTGCCCGATTCACAAACGACTTTCAATATTTTCAGCTTCGGGAGCGAGGTTGACGGTCTGTGGGGGAAAAGTGCATCGTTTGATCAGTCGAGAATGCGTCATGCGGTAACGAAGTCTAGTCACTGTCCAGAGCAACTAGCTAATGAGTAATGTTACAGATTTCGAGTGTAAAAGGCATGCAAGCAAACTACGGAGGGACAGAAATTGCAAAAGCCCTGCAGTTCGCTATCGCGTCGCGTAATCACGGCCGCCCGACTGCCATGTTCGTCCTCACTGACGGGGATATAGCTGTGCGTCTGATGACTCGGCTTTGACTCTTCGATCTAACAATGAACTAGCCTTCCGACAATCTTGACCCATTTACGGTTGTCTCCACGGCTGTGAAGAGCTGCAGGCCCGATGCACCATTGAGAGTATTCACTCTTGGGATCGGCGAAAGTGTCTCATCGGCAATGTGTGAGCGCCTTGCTCGTGAGGGTGGAGGTGAATGCCTGTTCGCTGTTCGATCCGAGGATATTACAGGGAAGTGTGCGAGACTTCTGAATGCTGGTCGGACTCGCGAGATCGAGAGTGTTACAGTTGATTGGCATGGTTCGGGGAGCCCGCCAGCTGTCAACTTCTCACCCTTGAATCGCCGTAATCCCCTTCCGCCCAGCGTCGTGCAGCTAGAGCCGCCACCTCAGATACAGCAGGCCCCGCATACAATCACAAAGATTTTTCCTGGAATTCGCTTCAATGTCTTCGCGATCACTACTTTCAGATCGGTTCCTCGCGAAGTCAGGTTGCGCGCCAAGGTTAAAGATCTGGAAGAGGTTCTCGAGCTGGTAGTGCCTGTCACGGAAGTGAAACCATTCAAGGACGAGTGGACATTTATTCCACTCGTGCATACCTTGGCTGCACGAGAACTCATAAAGCAGTTGGGAGATTCCGAGGGTAAGGCGCTCCTTCCAAAACCCATCACATCTGCTTCAGATGAGGACATTCGAAAAGCGGCGATCGTTCGCTTGGGACTTGAGTACCAGCTTGTGAGCCAGCACACATCCTTTGTGGCTGTAGAGTCCGGACGGGAGACAGCTAGGAACGGGCTGCGTCGGTCAAAGTCATGGCAAAGGTCTCGGCAGCAGCATGGCTACGCCAGCGTCACTGCCGGTGCTGCTGATGGAGGTAATCCAGGAATAGATATGACCACCGTGCAGACCGTTTGGGACAGCTTGTCTCAGGCGGTTTATGCAGCGTTCAGCTTCTTCTTCTCGGATCCTCCCCCGACCACCCGAAGCCGCCAGAAGCCGCTTCCCGGCACCTATTATTCCGCTGCACAGTCTCGCTCAGGCTCGCCATCCATTCAGAGTGAACATTCATTTCGATACAACAACTCGAGCACAGACACGTTCTCTACATTGAGTTCATTGGAAGGCTCTTCTAGCTCTCGATGGTCCTACTCTAGGCCATCCAGCCCCGTACCTCCGCCGGAAGATCCAATCCAGCGCGTGCCATCGCCAGTCTTTGATTCGGCCCCACCGGGGACAGGACAAGCAGCACCACCGCTCATCACCGCCTCTCACCCACCACCTGTGCCTGAGGAAGTAGAGACTATTATCTCACTACAGAGCTTCGACGGCTCATTCACGCCATCGCCTCAATTGGGGGCGCTTGTGGGAGTGGAAACGTTGGCCAAGGCAGCAGAACAGCGGGTCGATGGGAAGATATGGGCGACTGCGGTTGTTGTGGCGTACCTGAAGCATCATTTGGCTGCGCAACCGGATCTGTTGGATGCGCTGCTGAACAAGGCTCTGGATTATGTTGAAGGAGGGGGTGCGAGTTTGCTGGTCGGACGTGATTTTTGGGACTTGGTGAACATCGCGGGGCAGTCTGTAGGTTCGCGATGAGTTCGTCGAGGTGGTGGTATGATTGTTTCTTTTGGAGCTACCCACTGGCACGGGCATTGTTTTTTTTTTGAATTGGAACGAGTCTCCGGATTGCAGCAGCTGGCTCAGGCACCTAATCTACACAGCTGGTTATTACTTACATAAAGTCGCAGCAGGGAAGATGCACCTGAAAGGACTCGAATAGCAACTCCTGACCGAATGAATCTTTACTCTGTTGCGGCTTTGCAATCTTTCTCAGGGCACGCTATGTACACCGTACAAATCAATTTGAGTACTACAGCTTATGTGTTTTGGAGTTATAAATCTTACTCATATTGGACATCGACTGAGTGCTGCTCCGGCCGCTGACTGCCTTGATCAAAGATTCGGACGCAACGGTGTCTAGCGACGTGACGCGTCCTAGCACTGCTATTGCAATCAACATGCCAGTCTTCCAAGCATCAATTCGATAACGATATCATTCAGTACACTCCGACATGAAGAGATCAGGAGCAAAGAGAAACGGATAGCTCAACTTAAAGTAGCTTTGCACGCAATCACAGGTGCTGGATACCCCACCCTCGACGAGTTTCTTTTCGAACTTCTTTCAACAGCAGATCAGCAACAGTCCTCCCATGCTTCAAAATCCTTGGCTTGCATAGTCATGGTCTCGTGGACATCATACAAGCCCGTCAACCAGACATCATAAACCTTTGGGCCCTGCAAGCTCCTGCTTAAATCCTTTCTTTGGAGGGGATCATCGTCTGGCTTCAGGGCGGATGGTGAGAGTCATACGGGGACACAGCAAAGAAATGCATATTACTTTCCTCTGCTATGACCCCGCTGCACGTCACTAGTTGCTAAAACATGTCCATAAGTCCTGAATGACAATGAAAACTTCCGATGGAAGATGAATGGTTCTCAAGCAGCAAAATTGTTAACAACGAGAACAGAATAAGACTAGTTTCGTTCGGAGTGTTCTGTGCTCAAGGAAGCGGAATGGAACTCACTACTAAGGTCATATCGATCGAGCCATATCCTGGTCAACGTGCTACGGTTCTGTGCTGCTGCATTAAGACGGGCAGGTTGACAGTGGGTGAAAATTTCCGAATACGGTAGTCGTCGCAAACCGAAATCTTTTCTCTTCCAACTCTCGAACACGCAAATACAGTACAGCTTCACAGCTCGACGCACTACTGTTGCAGATATTGAATAATGGTTGGACATGCATAGGCTTGATGTTATATTACATGCTGATCACTCCATCTTAGAGGCCAATTCTATTGCAAGGCAAAATAAATTTATAGCACCTTCATCCGTGTTCTAACTTTCCGTCTCGCAGGTCACGAACGATCACTCACTCAAATCAAGTTCAATTCAGAAGGCGACTTGCTGTTCTCATGCTCGAAGGACCACATCATCAACGTTTGGTTCTCACACAATGGTGAACGTCTAGGTACATACGAGGGCCACAATGGCACAGTATGGACGATCGACACTGATTGTAAGCCCTTTTCCTCCTTCCACGCCATCGTATTACTGATCTTGATCAATATTCGGCAGCACAATCAAGATTTCTGGTGTCTGGATCCGCCGACAACGAGCTGCGTCTATGGAACGTATCTGATGGCAAATGTTTATACGTTTGGGAGTTCCCGACGGCTGTAAAGCGTGTGGCATTCAGCGACGATGACGAGCGTGTTGTATGCATCACTGAGCAACGCATGGGCCATCAATGTGTTATCCGAGTGTTCAAGCTGAACCATGATGGAGACGGAACGGCTCGTGCGTAAGGTGGAAATATTATCCTTGATCGTTCCTGATGCATCACTGCCCCTCCAGAATCATCGGAACCTGAACACATGTTCAGCCCCATAGGGTCCAAGGCCACTGTTTGCGCATTCACATACACACCAAACCTGATCATAACTGGTCACGAGTCTGGAAAAGTCGCTCTTTTTGATGTCGTCACCGGGACAGAAGTTCTCAATAACGAGCGTGCGCACATGGACGTCGTTACCGATTTGCAATTGTCCTCCGATCGCAGCTACTTCGTCACAAGTAGCAAAGACAAAACTGCTCGGGTGAGTTTCCAACTGTCGATCACTTGGGCACTTTGTTCACAATACGCTACTGGTTTAGATACACGACACAAAAACTCTCCGAGTACTCAAAACCTTTACAACAGAGACACCTTTGAACAGTGCAGCACTAGCACCCAATAAACCATATGTAGGTCGATCATTTATCTTTTAGATCTTGCTCATATAACGGATCTCGTGCACAGGTTCTAGTGGGTGGTGGTCAGGAAGCAATGCAGGTCACGACTACTTCGCTGCGGCAAGGCAAATTTGAAACCCGTTTTTGGCACAAGGTCTTTGAGGAGGAGGTTGGTAGAGTAAAGGGCCATTTCGGACCCATCAACACGTCAGTTCCCCCGATATAATTTTGTCGGTGATTTTCATTCATGATTTGACCACCAGGATTGCCGTTCATCCAGCTGGCACGAGCTATGCTTCCGGTGGAGAAGATGGATTTGTACGGGTTCATCACTTCGACGAGTCCTACTTCAGGGCAAAGCCATATGGGGATCTCCAGCTCGAGGATTGAACCCGTATCTTATTACCCATGACACTTGCGCGACGTTCCATTGTTTACCTAGAACGATTTCATGACATGTATCGGAGGTGACTCTAGGATTGGCTGATACATGCACCCTACATCTTGTATCGGAGCTTGAAGGGCGAGGACGGATCCTCGAAACGCCCTGCATGAGACTTAAACCGAGTGCTGTAAGTAAGGGTAAGGGAACGAGAGGGTCTGCTAGTACAAATGATGTCCGACACACTTCTCTCGTGAATAGTTCAGTACAACATCACATGCCTCGTGGGCTTGCCAAGTACCAGTCAGTTTCTGAAGCAGATGCGTGAAGCAGGAGGAACATGTGATCATTAATAAACAATGCCATGCAAGGGGAACGTGCAACAGGGTGAGTGATACATAGCGCAGTGTGAATTAGCGTTGTCGATAGCATTGAAGGGGTATGAATATGCAATGTAGAGCGAAGTGGATAACGTCAAACATTTTCTAGTTGAGATAACCGCGACACTTCGCAGAGCCACATAGGCATGGGATCTTATCTTGCTCAATGGGGAAATGGTAATCTGTAGGTACATGTCGTGTCAGTGAGAGAAACACAGTAGATTGTCGTGCATGACTGACCATATGTGATTTCATCGCCCAGTTCAATATCCTGCTTGGCATAGATGACGATCTTCTTCTCGCCGTTGATAGTGATGATTTTGGCAGTGCAGTTCGGATCGCATGAATGATTGATGAGGCGACTTAAAAGAAGCATCCAATCAGCAGCTGCATCGCGTAAGATGCAAGAGGGGGCTTACCCAAGATTGCCCTTCTTCGTGGCGTCCACCACAAGGTCTTCATCAATACGAAACAGGTAACTGCTTCCGATACCCTGCCGCTCATACACCTTTTCACGCTTGTCGGCGACTTGAGCGCGGATGATCTCGCCAACATACTCGATAACCATCTCCCCTCGAGCGATCCTTTCCATGGCGTACAAACCCCAGTCGTGAATCGGAGACCTCGCAAACCGGAGATGCTTTTTTCGCGTTTGCAGCTGGTTGAATTTGATACTTAACTCTGCAGCGGCCGTCTCTCCCTTTGAAAGAGCCACAGCACGTTGCACCTGGTTAATCTCTTCCAGACCTTGAGCGCGTCGGCGAGCAGTGGCACGATTCGAGCGGGAAGAAGTGACGGGCTGTGCTGGTGCCTCGGTTGGAGCGACAGACTCAACGTTCGTGGACCGCAGGGCGTATTGAGCAACATAGGCCGATTTCTCAGCATGAGAGATCTTGTAGTAGCCCTCGGTACGTGCTGAACCTGTGAGATGCTTCCGAAATGCTGGTAAGGAATCGGTCGTAGGCAGGGGGACGGGTGACACGCTTGAAGCATCATTCGACATAGCCAGCCGAGCGAAATAGAGGTCCTCATCATCGTTGCATATGCCCTGCTCGAGTGGATCGGGAGGAAGACTTGGAGGCCGTGGTGGTTCTGGTACGGGAGAAGGCGACCGCGAAACCGACTCCACCTTTGAGATGTGGATGTTAGCTGTGGCAGGAACATTGAAATCCAACTCGTCAGGTCGGATGACCTCATCGACAACCACCTTGGCTGCTGACTTTTTCTTGATGACCTTCTTCTTGGACAAGGCGTTCTTATGTTGTTCTTCATCCTCAAGTACAGCATCCTTCTTCGGCTTCTTCTTGACAGGTTCCTGTTCCTCATCAAGGACCTCGGAAACAGCCCGCTTCCGTGGTTCAGGCGCAAGGTTCTCCTCATCCTCGGACTCCAAATCTGATTCAGCAACCCTGGTAACCTTCGTGACAACCTCTTTCTTCCGCTTTTTCTTTGGTGGCTCCACGGGTGCAGGCTCTTCTGGCTCGACAAGAGGGACTTCTTCTTCGACCACGGCTGCCTTCGCCTCCTCCTCCCTGATTCTCTTCGGTTTCCGAAAAGAAAGTCCTTTCAGACCTCGCTTCTCAGCCGGCCGTTGCTCATTGATTGTCTCTGGACCCTCCCTGGCTTTCGTCTCTGCAACCTTCGCCTTCTCGTCCGCAATCAACTTCCGTAGATCTGCAGCAGCCACCCGCTCCGTAATGTCTTTCTCCAAAAGACCCTTGAGCTCCTTGACGATGGTGTCTGCTGCTTGTTGAACAATCTCCTCTTTCGTCCAGCTGATCTTTTCGGCAGCTACAGGCGCAACATGAGAAGGAGGAGGACAAGCTGACAGCGTTACGGAGTGGTGCCCAAGCGTTCGCGAGCCGAGAACCATGGCTGCACGTCGTGCTGAGTCGCTCGTTTGAAATGCAACATACCAAGCGTTGTGATCTCGCAAAACGCAGTCAACCTTGAAGTCCTTGAAGAATGCACGTACATCTTCCTCACGGATAGATATCATGGCACCACCAGTGAGGTCTATCCGGACATGTTCGAAGCCGTTCTTGGCGAGGGCATCAATGACAGTGGCACTGGTAGCCTCTCTCTGCTGTTGGTTACGCCCTTGTCCTGGGCGGCGGGAGATAGGCGAAGGTGAGCGGGACGGAGGTGCTGGAGCGTGACTAGAGCCATGATATGAAGGACGACCGCGAGTATGGACGGGTGTTGATGAAGGAGATTGTGAGGATGACATGGGCGCAAGGTCATTCACTGCTGGGAAACGAGTGCTCAGTGCCGAATTCATCATCTTAGCTTTCATGACAGGCTGTGCTCTTCTGCTGCGGGGAGGTGATAGGCGTCCGTTCGTGTAGGGGATATGTGCAGGGCGGGCAGGGAGCTGATGACTCGGCCTCCATGCAGACTGGGCGGGTGTATGTGTCGAGCTGGGGGTCTGGGCTTTCGGTATGGATATAGGTGCGGGTATGGGTGCAGGTGGTAACGTCGGAGCTTTGGCTTCCTTCTCCTTCCTTCTTTTCTCTTCTCTGCCGCGATGTTTCCGCTCCTCTAGCTCTTTCCGTACTGCCTTCAGTTTGAGACCTTCGCCGTCAAAGACCACCTTCAGTTCCTCCCCGTCAGCCATCCCCATGCCTGTGCCAAATTTCTTCCCGTGAGTGCGCTCTACACATGCCTTGGCCTCCTCATGCGTCTGGTACCGAATGAACACGATACCAAGTGCAACCCCAGACTCCATGTCAATTTGCGGATCAAATGACGAGATCCTGCCATGTGCACTGAAGATGCGTCGTATCTGCTGCGTGGACGTTAGGGGAGACAAATTCATGATCAGCACAGCTGTGGGGGGCGGTGGGCCTGTTGAGTTGGGATCATGCTTTTAAGATGTCAATGAGGTTCATTACATGATATAGGTAATGCCACCCACTTCATACCGAATTTCATGGAACGCGTCTCGGTGGGGACGTTTCTTGAATCCCGCTGCCTTGCGGGGATCACTTGTCGTGGGTTCTGGCTCGCCCTCGATCACTTCTCCATTATATCGCGTGAGCGTCTCCTTGCCCTTTCCCTTACCCTTGATCCGAGGCTCAACTGAACCATCGACCTGGGTAGCTCGAATCTTCTCGATTAGGGCGCGAAAACGCCCGTCGCGGTCCTTGTCGATGGCAGGGTCATAAATGACTTTGAAGTCCTTGCCTGCAGGGTATTCCGAACGGGAAGTTGGCCACGGAGGAGGGGGAGGAAGGGAGTAAAATTTAGGTGGCGGCGGTTTGGATGATGATGCGACAGGTTCTGGGGGTTGAGGAGGAGGTGAGGGCGATTTGGAGGGCGGGGGGTGAGGGCGCATAATCTGGCAAATCCTGTGGTGGTGGTGATGGTGGTGGTGACAGGATTAAAGGCGGTGGGGAAGGGGCAGATACTGAAGGTGGCGGTGGCGGTGGTGAAGAAGGCCTTGATGTAGGCGGTGGGGGCGGTGAGGTCGATGGAGGAGGCGCTGGAGGTGGTGAGTGTGGTGGTGGAGGCGGTGGTGGTGGAACTTCTGAAGGTGGTGGTCCTGATGGTGGTGGTGGGGGGGGAGGTTCTTCAGTAGGTTGAGGTGGTCGAGGACGCGATTCCGTGAGGGAAGTTCGTCGATTAATTGAAAAGGAGATCTTCACAGGCTGATGCGGTCTAACGCCATCAGCAACAGTTGCTGGAGGTGTGACTTTACTTGAACTCGCGACTGGTGAAGATTCGGTGTGACTATGAACTGGTGAAGCAGATGCTTGTGGACTTGACTGTAAAAAATATGATTATGATTCACATCTTAGAAATGACAATAAAGAACGTACGTTTGATGCTGACCACGAAGAATCCGTCTGCTTGCCCTTCTGCGTCGATCTTGGTCCTGTCGGTGCGTTGATGATAGTAGGTCCAGTTGTTGGTGGTGGTCCGACATAACCGTTTACAAAAGGCTTTACGGTTGGTTTAGCTCGGGGCTGAGTTGGGACACCGTTCAGGAGTCGAGGTCCTGTTGGTGGTGGAGCACCAATTTTACTAGTTCCAGCACCAGGTGAAGCCGATGTTGAAGTTGAGGACGTCGAAGCTTGTTGTGACGATGAGCCAGGCAACGAACTCAGAAGCGCTCTTGGTCCCTTTGGAGGCGCTTTACCAGACATCAAAGCAGCCTAACTAACATGAACAACGCTCAAAATAAAATCTTGTTCGCCTTCACTGTGAGGTTTGACGTCGAAGAACGTGCGGATAAAGGGAAAGCGGAGGATGAGGATCGTGGACAATGTTAAGCGTGTGCTCGAACAAACAACTGCCGCGGGCAAACAACGACCAAGCCACACTACCTTTTCTCTTCCCGCCATTTTCATTCTACCAAGTCTTTCATTAAAATCCCTAGAAAAACTCACAAATCGCTATCCAAAGCGCTATCGACTCTCTACGGTTCAGCCTTTGACGAAGCACTGCCGAATCGATGAGCAAGAGAAGCGCCGGAACAACCAAAGGCAGATGCCACGTAGGAGGTTTCGTTTGTGTTTGCGTTCCTGTAAAGAAATTTGCTACATGTGGCGCCAGCCCTACGCTCCACCATTACTCGGATCCTTCAACCAAACTTTGAAGCCATGCTGCAAAGGCGTGTAATCGTGAACGGTACCTGAACTTTCCACTCCGCTTGACGCTCACCTTATCGACGTGCCCCCACTCTCGATATAGTTGGTGCGCAAATTATCTTGCCAGGATACACATGCACGGATGGCACCGAGTCACTTATCTTACTGGCAAAGCCATACATCCAGGCCCATCGGCGTTCCGAGATGCATCAGACGTGGTTTATTGATGCAATCGTTCGATTGACGTATATATATGGTGCCTTGCTCATGACTTGGCTGATATAGCGGCAATGCCACCATCTCAACAGAATACTGATCAGAGTCACTCATAGCGCCAATGTTTCTATATCTTCCATTGTCTCCAGCGCCGTCCTGAATGCGATCAACAGAATCGGCGACCACACGATCCGTTCCAAGTATCCCACATCCCGTTCACACACTGTGACTCGTATCCCTAGAGTTTACACGTATTGACTATAACCATCTTCTCTTCTTCATGACATAACTGGATCGAAACAGCAGCAAACGTCACTCTTCGCGTGTGAGGTAACCAAGGTCTGGGCTGACGAAAATAGTGCTGCGCGTCTCCTCGACTAGTCGCACAAGAATTAACTGTTTGAAGTAATCGATCAAATTGATGTGAAACACAAGACCTTGTACTTTGCGTTTGATGAGTGTGGGTGTCTCCTATGTATCTGTATAGTTAGGTATGGCTGGAGGAACGCCTGGCTCGTCTGAGAACTCGTTGCTTGCATTACAATTATTACTATCAGTGTATGAAAAAAATATCAATATGCACAGTGCGAAGGCGATGAAAGGGCGGTCTACGCGATGATAAATATTACAAGATGTGCAAAATGACAAGGTCCAAAACACATGAGATTTGATGAATGAAGTACTCGAGCGTTCAAAGACTTCTCAGGCGTCTCAATACGTCGTCATAATCACGATGCGTGGTGCGCCGTCCTTTCCTCTCCAGCATACAAGCTGTGTCATACTGCGTCGGGACATGATGACGAATCTCGGCGTCTTGTAGGAGAAGCGTTGAGGGTCGATGATGAACCTCGCTCGTTCCCCCAGTGCTGGTACTAGAGGTGTCCAGATCATATGTGACCTCTTTGCTCTCCTCCATGATGGGAGCAAAAAATGCGATACTCTCCTCCATTATAGGAGCAAAACAGGCAGCGTTCTGCGCATGGGCCTTCCTGGGCTCTACAACCACAGGCGGAGCAAAAAAGGCGATGCTCTCCTCCGTGATGGGAGCAAAACAGGCAGCGTTCTGCACACGGGCCTTCCTGGGCTCTACAACCACAGGCACAGGACCCCCGCCAAAGACGAGTTCAGGGGGCGGGGATTCACCGAACTTGCGGCATAGCCTTGAGAAACGCTTACGCTTCGTCGTTGAGGGGGACGGTGGCGGCGACGGGGACGGCGTTGAAGGTGAGATGGGTGGATGCGCAGAGGGTACGGTCAAAAAGCTTGCGGCAGGTATCCCCGTGGTAACGGGAGATGAAGCCGCCATGGATGTGGGAGAGGAAGCCGGAAATTTAGAGGAAATGGAAGACCGATATGCGTGAGTGGGTACCGGAAGAGATACACTCCGTAGAGTGGGCAGACTACGTTGGGATTTGAGTTGTCGGCTTTCCGGCTCCGTATGATCAAGGAACGACCCCGTGTATTGCTGCGCAGTTTGCTCCACATCCACTGGCAATGTCAGAGGGGGAGGCCGATATTTTTTCTTATGTCGAAGGATTTTTTTTGAAGATGAGACAGAAACACCGGAGGAATGTGCGGGACTACGACTATTTTCATGATCCGGGCGAGCAAAGAAAGGGTCTAAGCTCTGGAGAGCAAGTCGTACATTCCGAGCTCGTTCGGGATCTGGAACCTGAGGAGAATGCGGTATGTCTTCCGGTACGTCAAGCCCAGCCTGTTTTGATGAGTCTCGGATACGATAGTGGAAAAAATATTATGGGAGACTGACAGTATAGGTTTGGACACCCAGCATTGTATGCGCGACACCAAAGGCTGAAGCGTATTATAGTAAACCGAACAAGACCCAACGGATTGCACCCAGTGCAATATCGGGTAAAAATAGGTCTGTTATGAGGATGAACGAGAGTAATTTGGAGAAAAGAAAGAGAAAGAAAGAAAAAGAAAGAATGGGACTTGAGCTCGGCAGCGCCGCCCTTTATATCAACGGTCACGATGAACGTAAGTATCCGGAATATAATTTTTTTTGAACGATATCGCGAACGTTAGCAGCGACCATCGACAAGTCTTAAAAAGGCAAGTCTCTGTGATCGAATACCATGCCAAGCCCGATTTAAGGTTTGTAACCTCACCTGCAATATTAATGTCATAAAGTATAGTAGACTGTACGCACCGCCTCGGGGTAGGGCACTAGCAACGATACCAGGTTCTGCGGGATCTGCACCGTGAGTCAAACATGTAGATCATACAGATCTCGACGACTTGAACGACAGTGACCCTGCCATGCAACAAGAAGAATGTTATTTCGGAGTCTCCGTCAACCCTTCGAAGTGACTGTATCCCTTTGTTTCCTTGTCCAGGTCCTATATCCGACGGAAGATCCCCATAATGGTACCCAAGAAAGTTAATGCCCGAGCCAACGCGAGAAATACCAGAAGATACCATGTGTAACAAACCACATCTATGGATGTCGCGAACACTAGGATCATGCAGTGGGTTACCGGTTACGCTCTGAGCTGTTCGCCAGGTAATGTGATATGAGAGGATATGAGCCAGTGAAACAAAAGAGTGGTGAGGTCTGCGCGCGGTTGCTATAGACATTCTCGCGGCACCGAGACTCGCATCAACATGTGCCAGCGCTGAAGATCATGCAATCGATATGATTTGATTTGGACGGGTGCAAACTACGAACTTTGAAGCTTTGGATGAACCTGATGATGACTTGAGACATGCATCAATATTTCTAAGTGGAACGCCGCCTGCACAAATTTATCCCGTGAAAGTTCCACTTACCCGAACGCCGGTTATATTGGTCGTTGATCAACGTTGATGTTCACGCTGCCCAGAATGACGATGACCACCAGCATGGCTTCCACATATCCTTTTGAACCGAGCCCCCAGTGGACGACAATCAACCCTAGGCCATTCCTGCCATTTCGCACCCACGGAGGAGACTTGGAAGCACCCCCGTTGCCGTCTCCTCCCCGGAATCAGCTGTTCAACGACAATTATGTTGTTACCACCCATCTCGTGCCTGCTCCATGTCCAAGACTCACTCCAGATATTCCATTGCCTGTGGTCCCCAAATTCTCGACGAATTCCACAGAACGGAAGCAAGGTATCCAGCAGCTTGCCACCGAAATTGGGAAGCGACAAGAGAGCTTCGTGCAGGGTGGGTTAGGTGGAGAAAAGAGTGAGAAGCCGTTGTGGAACTGCGTTAACCGATATGTGAAGAGAGTTAAAGATGGGAAGAAGGGATTGACATTGTTCTTTGCTCATGCAAATGGTTTTCCCAAGGAGGTACTCATCTATTTAATACAAACCATGCATCACGCCCTTTTGTTGAATGTGATATAGATTTGGGAAACTACTCTGCGATATTTATTATCGTCATCTACGGCCTCACTGATCGACGAGGTGTGGTCTTGGGAGGCTGTCCAGCATGGTGATGCTGCATTGGTCAACGAGTCAAATCTCAGTGGCATATGTGAGGCACCAAGCCAGTATAACACACTCCATTCAAAGACTGAGATAAACCTTCGTTTCTAGTTGATTGGCGAGACAACGCACGGGATATTGCACACTTCCTGTTACACTACTTACCTGAAGATGCATCTTCGGAAAGTTTTCCCGATCATCTACATCTTCTGCCGGAGAATATCAGTGAATCTCGGAAGACTAACGGATTTTCATCCCGCTCTCTGGTCGCTGTTGGACATTCATTCGGGGGCTGCTCTTCGTAAGTTGTTATTGCTACCGTTAATTCTCTGATTCAGTTTTTGGCAATATCAATGCAGGATAATGGCGGCTGTCAACTTTCCTGCACTGTTCTCATCCATGATTCTCATAGATCCTGTGATCGTTCAATATCTTGGCTATTCCTCCGGTTTCCAGGTCTCCAAATGTGCCGCTGCCCTTACCAGGCGCGAACGCTGGCTGTCACGGTGAGTCGCGATATCGTGCCACTGACTTGCGAGTGTTTAAGAATGTCACAAGTGAGGAAGCATTACGCTTGTTCAAGGCGTCTCCATTCTTCGGAGCTTGGCATCCTGATACCCTGGAGCTATATGTTACATATGGCTTGTGCAAGGATTCACAAGGGGGCGTGAGGCTAAAGATGTCAGGTGTACATGAGGCCTTGGTATTCGCAGATCGAATAGGATCAAATGAAGCATGGGAACTACTGGGAAGGCTGGACGAGCGAATAGAACTACGTTGGATTGTTCCAGGGAAGGCCGAAGACAAAGGGTGCGTTACCTCAGCGGATAAGGTCAGCTCTGCTAATTTTCGTTCAGGGTTATGGGTAAAGAAGCAACGAAGGTGCGAGTGTGGCGAAGGCCTGCCAATTCATCTAATGTGGTCATTCGTTCTGCTGGCCATCTGGTAAGCCTATGTTTCGTGCCCTGTGAAATGTTTGACTGAGTTGGCTTCACTCAGATTCCTCAGGAATCCCCAGAGGAACTCGGTAGGTGACATCCTGTCTTTCCGAGCGATGTTCACGTTATCGTCATGATTTTTTCCCCTCTAGCTCAAGAGATATCAGCTTTCCTGGAGAGAAAGTACGAGCTACGGAGTAGAGCATACCTGTGATATCCTTTGCGGTGATATTCCAATTCGCCTAGGCCTGTGACCAACACAGGAAGCAAACAATACCTGAAACAAACATAGACAGTTGACATTCTTTTGTCGCATTTGAATTTCGCTTTATGAGCATACAACGTTCTTCTGGAATGACAAGGGCGGGTCTTTGCGACGGCGTTCTTTTGGTATAGCCTTCTGCGTGAGTTGATCGCTGCTTGATTGCGCAGGTGTCGCCTGACTACTTCCTTGTTCCAGCACAGTCAGGCACGGAAAGCACAGCATGTTATTTCAGGCTGAATAGATCATGATACCCACACGCATCCACGTGAGGTTGGCGGGGGTCGCACGGCTTTAACTCGACAACCTCAATCGCACACCGACGTTCACATTTTACATCATCATGTTGCCGCAATGTGTATCTATGGGTGCGTGACCAAATTTGTCGAGGGACGGGTTCACCTTTTGGGTTTCGCACAGTTCAGTCTCCCTTCACTTTGACTTTAGCGTCGACGCAACCCACGTCTATTGTCCAGACCCGTTGCCTTTCCTGCGTCAGTCTGGCGGGGCCGGACCTTCCCACACACTTGCAAAGCGGATTGAATGTCGAATCGTCTAAGTCTTCATTTGTTTCATTACCTCTTCTCGATAGCAGTTGGATTGCGCCAGACCCTAGTATTAGGCCAACTAATATTTTATTCTCAATATCTCCCCTTAGACTACGCGATTATACAAACGGCCAGGTGTCCGGTTGTTCTGTAATATTTTTGGAACCGAGCAAGCTCTTCCACAGTAATAAGATGCTCGACTTTCCTGCTTCTTCCGTCGAATGACGATGGCCGCCAGCATGACTTCGACATATCCTTTTGAACCGACCCCCCAGTGGACGACAATAAACCCTAGGTCATTTCTGCCATTTCGCACCCGCGCCGGAGACTTGGAAACGCATCCATTACCGTCTCCTCCTCGGAATCGGCTGTTCAACGACAATTATGCTGTTACTACCCATTTCGTTCCTGCTGCATGTCCAAGACTCACTCCAGATATTCCATTGCCTGTGGTCCCAAAACTCTCGACGAATTCCACAGAACGGAAGCAAGGTATTCAGCAGCTTGTCGCCAAAATTGTGGAGCGACAAGAACGCTTCGTACAGGGTGGGTTAGGTGAAGAAAGAAGCGAGAAGCCGTTGTGGAACTGCGTTAACCGATATGTGAAGAGAGTTCAAGATGGGAGGAAGGGACTGACATTGTTCTTTGCTCATGCAAATGGTTTTCCCAAGGAGGTACTCATCTATTTGGCACGAATCATGCATCAAGCCCTTTCATTGAATGTGATATAGATTTGGGAAACTACTCTGCGATATTTGTTATCGTCATCTACGGCCTCATTGATCGATGAGGTGTGGTCTTGGGAGGCTGTCCAGCATGGTGATGCTGCATTGATCAACGAGTCAAATCTTAGTGGCATATGTGAGGCACCACGCCTGTATAACACACTCGATTCAAAGACTAGGGTTTCTAGTTGATTGGCAAGACAACGCACGGGATATTGCACACTTCCTGTTACACTACTTACCTGAAGATGCATCTTTGCAGGCTTCACTACCCGCTCATCTACATCCGCTGCTGGAGAGTATCAGTGAATCCCGGAAAACTAACGGATTTTCATCTCGCTCCCTGGTCACTGTTGGGCATTCACTCAGGGGCTGCTCTTTGTACGTTGTTATTGCCGCATTGATAGGAGTGCCCTAATCGGGTTTCAATCTCAATACCAGGATACTAGCAGCTGTCGATTTCCCTGCACTGTTCCCCTCCATAGTTCTAGTGGATCCGGTGGCTATTCAACCTGGCTCTTCCTTGGATCTCCTGCGGAACACATTGGCCGTCACCATTGGCAGGCGCGAACGCTGGTCGTCACGGTGAGTTGTGATGTTGTGCCAGTGACTTCTAAGAGTTTAAGCGAGGGGTCATAAGTGAGGAAGCCTGGAACTTACTCAGGGCGTCTCCATTCTTCAGAGCTTGGCATCCTGATACCCTGCAGTTATATGTCACCTATGGCTTGTGCGAGGATTCACAAGGGGGCGTAAAGCTAAAGATGTCAGGTCTACATGAGGCTTTGGCGACCGTAGATCGTATCGCGCCAAATGAAGCATGGGAACTGCTGGAAAAGGTGGACGAGCGAATAGAACTACGTTGGATTGTTCCAGGGAAGGCTGAAGACAAAGGGTGCGTTACCCCAGCGGATGAGGTCTGCTCTACTAATTTTCGTTCAGGGTTATGGGTGAAGAAGCAACGAGGGTGCGAGTGTGGCGAAGGCCTGCCAACTCATCTAATGTGGTCATTCATTCTGCTGGCCATCTGGTAAGCCTATGTTTGGTGTCCTGTGAAATGCTTGGCTGAGCTGGCTATCGCTCCAGATTGCACAAGAATCGCCAGAGGAACTCGGTAAGTGTCATTTTGTCTTTCCGAGCGATGTTGACGTGATTATGCTGATTTTCCTCCAGCCCAAGAAATATCAGCTTTTCTGGAGAGAAAGTACAGGCTGCGGAGTAGAGCACACCTGTGATATCCTTTGCGGTGATAAGTATATATGTGAAGTCGCTTAGGCCTGTTGACCAACATGGGAAACAAACAATATACCTGCAACAGCCATGGCATTCTTGTTGCGTTTGGATTTCTCTTGCGAGCATTAAATACATTTCTAGAATGGCGAAATGGCGAGTCTTTGCGACGGGCGTTTGCTTGGTATCATAGCCTTCGGCATGAGTTGCTGATTGTGCGGGTATCACTGTGTAGGTATCACTTGACCACTTCCTCATGGCACTGTCAGGCACGAGTAGCCCAGCTGCGCACTGTGCAGTGTATTCTGGGTCCCAGACAGCCCCGATTGTACCACGCTGATTTTCACATTCTTGCATCAGAACCGTCTTGCGTCCGCCATACATCTGCGAGTGAGTGATCAGGTTGGGATTTCATCTTCAACCGACGGGTTCGTTTTTTGGGTCTTGCACAGAAGAGCATCCACTGTCCTGCTGAAATACAAGTTGATACATGTGACGGCATGTAACCCCGTGTCTACGAATTAGCCGCATTCATCAATGCTATGACGCCTGCCTTGCTAACGCAAGTCACTCGCAAGTACTAACCACGAGCTAAAGACGCTCATGCCACGCTGAGGAGGAAGGCGCGAAGCAGTCGTGCAGAGATGAGAATAATTAGTAGGAAATTTGGCCTCATTCCATTCTTTCATGGAACGCCCTGACATCAGAACGGGTGTTGAGCCTTCGCTACGGTTACGGACTAATAGACCATGATGGATGTCGATGAAGCTTGAAGTTCCTGGCGGCGTTTTGCACCGCATCGAGATTCGAGAAGACCATCGTCCCAAAATAGTGGATAAAGAAGAACAATTAGCTCAACCAGCTGGCTCAACCCCGCACCTACTTGGTAATCCAGATTTGCTCCGTTCAATTGTTCCAAAATTTTGCGAGACGCAGGAAATTTTTTTGGATCGTGATCGCTGAGCGCTGAGTTTCAGAAATGTTGTGTGGACCGTGGTAAAATGCTAGCTAACATGGAAATCGTGACTTTCCCTGTAACATCATGATGATTATCACAAATATTAGGCGGACTCGTCGTTCGACGAGCTCGGTGCACTCACGTCGATGAATTGTCGATCCAAATAATTAACGCGCGTTATCGGGGTGAGGCACCACACTGGGAGACATCCCAACGGTAGTCCCGAATCCTGTTCAGGCCTTAGCTTGTAAACTAACCAACCCTTGAGACCCTGTTCTTTTTTTAGGGTCTGAAGTGAGCATAAACCATCAATTAGGCGGTGCAACCGTCGGTGGGATCATTGGAGACCATTGGTGGGACCTTGCACGGGCGCTTGTTTGGTACAGCCTCGGCGTGAATATAGTAGTGTGCTTTGCTCTAGTGGATTCTGCTTCTTACTACCACTTCATTATCATCACATCTTCCTCGTTCCAACGGTACCGTCCTGCACGATTCATTAGCGCTGCGCACTGCATGCTATTCATAATTTAACGACTTCTTCACGACACACCTCCCTGGACCCGGTATGTTCTCATCTGCTTCTCCGTTCTGTCCCCGCACGGTCCTCTGGCTGGCTCTCTCGGTCGTGTCTTATCCCCCAATTGCATTTGCGAGACCCACAAGCGAAGTGCTGCAACGCTCATCGAATGACAATGGTGCAGTGGGAAGCAACGGGAGCGGTGTTTCTGCAAACGTATGGGTGTGTACTGTTCGTCGTCGAGCCCCAGGCATTCTCAAATTCAGAGGACCAAATTTCTAGATACCCGTACTAATAATCGCAGTGGTCGTTGCCGTGCTGACACTGATTGGATGTGTCAGGCGGGCCACGTACAGGGAGGCTGGCGCAGGCGCCGCCTTGCCGAGTACTCAAAACCGACCTGCTGGTCAGGCGGCCGCACGCCCTGGAAGGCGCCGGAGGCCTGCGCGGACTCCAAGTCAGATTTCCACAAAATCGCTTCCGCCCTACATGCTGGAACCGGGCGATCAGGAGCTCGTTATCTACAGGTGTGCATACGTCCATGCTTGCAGTACCCACATTCTTTTGACACATTGGATGTTACAGAGGGCCTTTGAAGATGGATGATGACCCTCTCGATCCTATGGCAACATTGGAAGAAGACGATGATGAACATCCTGAGACAAGAGGGACACATCGTGGTCTTGACCTCGAGTCGCACGGTACCACACTGGCGGATAACTCCGCCACAGATCTCATGTACAACGCGCCTGGTGACGTGTCAGTGAGACGAAGTGTAGACGTTGCTAGTGTGGGCACGTCGCATCACTCGCAAGAAAGTCATTCTGAACTGTTACCCTTGCATACCACACAAACCTCCGAAGACCCACGAGGGGAAGCACCTCCATACTTTGAGGTTGTAGCTCAGGACACTCCTCAAACACTACCTGATTATCCTCCTGCATCGGAGACCTCAACCAGAGATGCTACCCCTGGCGACCGACGATCTAGATTCAGCTTCCTTTTCAACCCCTTCGGGGGCTCATCACGACATCCGCCGGTTTCGATCCATAACAGGGCTGTAACTCCTGACCACACTCGCAACGCTTCATCCCTCTCCGTGGCCTCAACAAACAGCGGAAATGGGCACAACCGTACAGGCTCTAATTCGACGCTTTTGAAAGCTTTCCGACCCCACGACCATTCCATGCATATGCCATCCGCTTCAACCATTTCTTTGGTCTCAATATCAGCACCACTCACACATACTGTTACGCGCTCGGAGTTCCGGGCGCCGAAAGGCGGCTTGACGCCTGAACAAATCAAACTCATCACCTCCAGGAATGCATTGGAAAGGTTCGGTGTTCCATACGGTCCAGACGCTGTAGCATTTTCGGCATCAAGGTCTAACGTGGCACCACCACCCGACTTCGATGCCACTACATCAAGTTCGCCAGGCCAAGCAAGTGGGTCACCATCAGCTGACCTTCGCAACACGTTCAGTACTAGTGCTCTTTCGAGAGAGGCAGCAGGAAGCCCGGTCTCTAACAGCGCTGCTGCGGATGAGGCTGGACAAACAACCCCACGCTCCGTCATATCCGGATCGCCTCCATCTTCCCCATCTGGAGCTGAGATAAGATCTCAAGTCTCACCATCACCATACTCTCCGCCACCATCTTCATATCAACAACGTTATGACTCGCGCGCAAGTTCAGTAACATCCTTTGAGACAGCTGCTTCCGAGCTCTCGAGGCCCACTACACCGGTCACAGCACGACCTGTGACACCAGCGACGGCTCGGCCCTTCGTTTTATGAAAACCTCAATTGCTTGACTTACTAGGACTTATTTCCTATTACCATCTACAAAATATCTAACGTCTACTTGCTATCTTCTATCGTAAATCGTCCCAACTTTTCGTTACCTCGGATTTCATAGGCCCGCTGTGGCCATACATGTAGTTTTAGTTTTGCTTCCGGATTGGTTTCCATTTAGGACGCTCCCATTATTCATAGAACCTACATTGTGCTAAACCGTTAACCCTGTTGGTTTCATTCGCTACAACAATCTGATCGCATTCCTTCAGCTAAGCTCCGCGGGTTCACGATCCAGATTGCGGCTTTAGACGCATGAGCAGCTCCATCTCCGCCAGGGGGCTCGCTCACCAATGCTCCACCTCCAATAGATCGTTTCATCTCTTTGAGTAGCGATTTCACACTGGATCTATTTGTGGTCAACGTCGTCCATCCAAGCGCTGCTCCCCACAGCATGCTTCGGACCGTGTGGACCGTGAGCTTCGGGTTTGCTAAAGTAACCGCCGCCGGTGGGATGTCATCCTCGTCGTTACTCAAGTAAGGCGCAGCTGAGTGACCGGACCCGGACAGACTCTGTAATTTCTGAAGACTTGAGATATCTTCTTGGGATAATATATTCCGACAGGTCGAGGCAAGGGACGTCAGGAAAGGTGATGAAGGATTCGGCTGAAATGACTCGATAGAAGTGGCGTCAGGCTCTGTGGATGGGAAATATTTGATGGGCATCAATGGAATGAAATTAGGTGGGTATCGTGAATGCACCCAGAATTGATTATGGGTAGGTATGGTAGTCGTCTGAGAACATGTGGAAGAAGAGAGCAGTGCTTCGGCGCGCTGACGTTCTATCGGCCCCGCGATCTTGTACACGATCTGGAGACAACGTTGGCGAGCCTCTTGTGTCGTCCAAAATTGGATGTTTTGCAGAGTAGGGGAGATGGATCTCAAGCGGTCGTGCATGTCTTGCAAGAGGCCCTTCTTCATCTCTTGTTGAGCTTGGTCTGCCAACACTCTTGAGTGAATTCCCGAGTCCTCCCATGTGCTTGTTCCATTTGTAGAGTCAGAAAGCGTTTGTACTCGCTGCTTTTTCCATTCCACGTAGCGTTGCGGTGAGATGAATCGTGCGTTGGCTTCTTCTGGATCACGAGGTAGATGAGAGTGGGTGGTGTCAGATATGAGCGCTATCAATGCTGAGAGATCGAGGTTGATATGAGTGGTGGGTTCGAAAACTATTGGCTGCGCAGCAGAAGTGTTGTCCGTCTCCTTTACAATGCCCTGCCTGTCGCCTAATTGGACATCTATGCCCATTCCCTGGAGACAGTCGATGGTATGTGCGATTCTGGGATCACTCTTTTCGTAGTTGGGGTCGGAGAGGGAAGGATCTAGTCGGGTTAGACGTATGGTGACGGAAGGTATTTCGTTGGATCCATGGAGAGAATTTGCCCTTGCAGCCTCCAGAAGTTCACGACCCATGCGCAGCACGGAATTGTCAAACTCTTGGGGTATCAATTTTTCCTTCTTCAGGGAAGAGTGCCCGTCGCCGTCATCCTCATCAGAGCTGGTAAGATATGAGTCCATCTCACAAAACTCCATTAAAATGCGACTGTTCTTTATCCTGAAAATTTGTCCAGAGTTGTTTTAGGTGAAATGTTGAATGAACTTACGTATTGACTCTGATCCAACGTCTCCCATTGTCAGAGACCACATCAACCTTGACGCCACGCCCTTTGGCTGAGCCATTCTTGGGCTTTCGGGAGGCCTCAGGATGAGCGGCGGCGTAGAATGTCCGGTATATAGCGACAGCCCCGCGAGCTTGAAGCAGTTCCTGCCATACTGCAACAAGATATGGTGCGTTGGTCGAGAGAGGAGGAAGAGATGTCGATCCTGGTTGATCAAGAAACTACTGAATAGCACATCGATTAGAATCATCGGATCAACAACAAACATCCCTACAGTAGGACTGAACTCACCTTTTGGAGAACTTGCACGTCTCGTTTCACTTCTTCTCGTAGAAACCGCAAGCCAGGCAATACTTCTCGGGTCTGAGGCTTTGCTTCACTCATTTCTTCTCCTGACTCGGATGAGTCGATGATTGGCAATTGCTGGGAGTCGGGCTCGTATGAGTCCAACCCAATGCTAACAGAGCGTAGGCAATTGAACAATACGTAGAGTTCTTCGTGAGGTCTTGCCATTGACTTGCAAATAGTATGATCACTGTGGGTCAGAAACGAAGTCCAAGTACGGTAAAAATGACGGTTACTAGAGGACTCCCAGACTGTCCCGTGTAGGGTGGGTTTGAAGCGAACCGTCTACTTCGAGGTCTATTATACTAGGACCCGAAGGTATCAGAGAGAGATGAGCCGAGGCGAGACGCCGAGCGACAACCACAACAGCTATCAAAACAGACGACGTTAGAATATACAAAATACAGGTGCGTAGGCTATACCTATCAAAACAGACGAGCACGAAACTAAGGAAAGGAGAAAGCCGGCACAACAAACATGTTATACTAGTGAGCTACGAAAAAGGAAACTGGATCGAAAGTCAGCAGCGCTCATGACAATACCCCCTCGTCAAATGGTCGCGTCCCGCGACCAAAGTCACGTTCAAATGTCCCATCCTCCCAGTTAAACAAACGACGTGGGATTCGCGCTGGGACAGTGAAATTTTCGAGTTTTTGAAAACGTAATCTCATTGTCGGCATAGGACGCGGTGAAGCAGGATGTTTGCGGTGGAAAACTGCAATGGCTTGAGGAGCGTTCCTAAGTTCGGAAGCTTGCAACCACTCTCGTTCCTCGCGAGGATATCCTTTCCAATGCACGAGGTACTCCAGTTTTTCCCGTCGCAGACGTGAGTCCAAAATCTCTTCCACTTCTTGTTCCTCGTAACCATCGACTAGAACAGGCGGAGGCGGAGGCGGCTTTTTCTGAGAGGGAAATTCGGCAGGTGTGAATGGAGACAAGACACATTCATTGAAGACTGGGTGAATCGCTTTCCAAGTTCCAGGAAGTGCAAGCTTATATGCAGAGGCTCCATGTTTCTCTAGAATCTTAAAGGGACCGAAATGTTTGTCATCCAGTTTCTTCGCGGGTCGATCGGATGAAATGTGAGTGGATTCTAACCATACTTGGTCCCCAACTTTGAAGTTATGCGACTCACTTCGTTTCCGGTCATAGAATCGCTTCATATCTTCAGCAGCTCGTTTAAGCGCCGATTCCGCTTCTTCTCGCGTCTTTCGCATCCGCTCTGCAAACTCTTTTGCTGCCTCAGCTTTGACCTCTCGACGGAATCCAGTCCCTTTCCGTGGATGATAGCCATAATTGATGAAGAATGGCGAATGTCCAGTCGAGGATTGAACCTTATCGTTGTAGGCGAATTCGGCAAGGGGAAGCCACTCGGACCAATCAGTCTGGTGATAATTAGAGAACACGCGCAGGTAATGTTCTATTTCTTGATTGATCCGTTCAGTTTGACCATCTGTTTGTGGATGGTAGGCCGTACTCGCATTGCTCTGGATATCGAGAAGTCGATAAAGGTCACGCATGAAGGCAGATACAAAATTTGAACCTCGGTCACTAATGACCTTATGAGGCAGACCATAGCTTCGGAATACGTAGTCCCGGAAAATTCGCGCAACGCCTAGGGATGTAATTTCTGTGTTTGTTGGCACCACTTTGATCATTTTTGAGAATCGATCGACGACGACAAGGATCGCGTTTTTGCCCGCCGATTCTGGAAGTGGGCCAATGATATCAACAGATATATGTTCCCAAGGCTGCGCGGGGACCTCATTCGGATGCAGGGGGGCAGCAGGTTGTGAGTTTCTTGGTTTGGTACATTGACAACTTTCACAGCCATCAATATAATGACGGATGTCGGACAGAATACGTGGCCACCAATAGTCACGAGTGATTAACTCGTGAGTTTTATATCTCCCTGGATGACCTGCTAAAACAGAATCATGATGCCCCCGAATGATGTCTTCTCGAAGCTTGCGGTCAATAGGAATATAGACTCGACCTTTCCAGGTGACGAGACCATCTGAATCCAACCAGTCCTTGTCCTTCAAAATGAGCTTCTTAGTAACGACTGCATCCTGATTTGAATGACGACGACGAGCACGGGTGAGAAAATCTTCGTCTACAGTTGCAAGCTCTATTTGACAGAAAATATCAGGCTTAAGAACAACGATGTTTTCATTATCGTTATCCCCCGCCTGATGATCTGGTCGTCTCGACAGAAGGTCCGCTCGTTGATTGGTTTTCCCGGGTTTGTGATGCAGACTGAAGTGATAATTCGACAGTTCTGTCACCCACCGGGCTTGACGACGATTCAACTTTTGAGGCTTACGGAAATATGCGAGGTTCTGGTGATCGGTCCACACCTCGAAGTCGTTTACTGCTCCCATGAGGTGATGACGCCACTCGGCGAGTGCAGTCATTATTGCAAGCCACTCACGGTTGTAAATTTCATAGTTCCGTTCGGTCTCATTCAAGGCTTTTGACAGGAAAGCGATGGGCCTCCAGACACTGTCTTGATATTGCGAGAGTACTGCCCCGATCGCCTTTCCCGAACTATCAGCCTCAACACGATAAGGATCATCATCGGTGGGGATGCCAAGAACAGGAGCAGAAGATACGTGTTGTTTAATTGTCTCAAATGCCTCCTGCTGCTGCTTTCCCCAGGTCCAATCAACATTCCCTGTCAAACTCGTCAGAGGCTTCGCAAGATCTCCATAACCCCGAATAAACCTGCGATAAAAGTTGACAAATCCAAGAAACACTTGTAATTCACGTTTCATGGTAGGTGCAGGCCAATCCATAATCCCTTTGACTTTGACAGGATCCATCTTGACCTGACCCTCCGAAATGATGAGACCTAAATACTCGATCTCATTCACTTCAAAATCGCATTTTTCAGGTTTGAGGTAGAGTTTATTCTCGTGAAGGAGTTGGAGGACATGACGAACAATACATTGATGTTCTTCCCGAGTTTTAGTGAAGATTAGGATGTCATCTAAATAAATAACAACCTTCCCGTCACTGATGAGATCTCGGAAAATATCGTTCATCATGGTTTGGAAAGTAGCCGGAGAGTTAGTCAAGCCAAAGAACATTACCAGTGGCTCGAATAATCCCCGATTCGTATGAAAAGCCGCTTTCCATTCATCGCCCTCCTTAACTCGTACATTATTGTACCCCCAACGGATGTCTAGCTTGGTAAAATACCGGGCACCCTTGAGTTTATGGACGAGTTCCTGGATGAGGGGAAGAGGATACCGATTTTTCACGGTGCAAGCATTTAGCTTTCGATAATCCTGTACTGGCTGAAGTTTCCCATCCTTCTTTTTAACAAAGAAGAAAGCAGATGCGAATGGGGATTTCGACGAACAGATTCGACCAGAACGAAGATTATCCTCAAGGAACGCATCGAGTTCACGTTGTTCCTCGGGACTGAGATTATATACCTTACAGTCGATGGCGTGCTCTCCTGGGATTAATTCAATTGCATGATCCCAAGGTTTTCGTGGTGGAAGCTTGTCAAAGGACTCTTTCTTGAAAATGTCCTCAAAATCGTGGTATGCATGAGGGACCATCTCCTCGAAAGTTTTCTCAGTCTTCGTTCTAGACACTTCTTCGGCTAGTTGTTGGGACATAGTAGTGTGAGCTCAAATATGCGAAGCTGCCCCCTTTTTCATGTAGCCGTCAAAGTCGAAAGCAAATAATCTCTCTCCCTCACTTAAGGTCAACTCCGGTCCACCATCCACGCAGTTCAAATTCTCGTCTTCTTCCGTCTGCTCTGGTTGGAACAAATGATGAGCATATGAGCAGCTCTTTGGGCAACGGTCGAAGTTGAGTGTACCATCCATCCAGTCAATCGAGGGATTATGATGTCGAAGCCACTCATGTCCAATGAATAGCTCTCTTTTCCCAAGATCAGTAACTCCCAACGTGAGACGTTCAACATGGTCACCAATAGCTAATTGAAGAACCATGTAATCAGTAATTGCGCCTCCAGCATTGAGAGTCCCGTCAGCATTATAAACGGGAATTGGACGGGCCAGTTTCTGCGTGTTTATTCCTTTGGCTGCTATGAAACCTGCATCAATCGAGGAGCCTGTACACCCACTATCAATGAGTGCTTTTACACTGAAACTCCGACAGTCATCAAGAGTGTTCAAAGTTGCAGGCACGGTCAACGAGTTTCCGGATCCCCGAATATAACGTTTGGGACCACTAAGCTCATCAATCGCTTCAGATGCCTCCACAAGAGAGAGTGCATTAAGTTCTCTCAGAACTTCCGGAGTGGTTTCGAGACGACGTTTCGGGTGAACCAATGTTCGAAGTAAGCCCATGGCTTTCTCATGTGGTTGGTCCCGAAAACGTTGAGCATACCAAATGGCAGACCAGGGTCGTAGTCTTGCTGCAGGTACTTTGGCATCGTGGGGTCCCCTTAGGTTACTTGCAGCAGTTTCACCTTCGGATCTACCACTTCCACGTCCCGAAGGATTGCCTTTCCCTTCAGACAAAAGCCTCGGGTTTGGGGTTTCACTCCCATCCTTCAGCTCATCGTGCGCTTTTGTCAAGTCCTCATCTTCAACTTCCTCAATATAAGGTTTTGTGTTCGTATACTGGGAGTTACAGGGTAAGGATGGTGAAGATAAAATAGAACTCGAGGCAGTCGGAGAGGTTGCGCCACCTCCCGACATTTTTAAAAACC
This sequence comes from Suillus clintonianus, assembly GCF_016758775.1. Taxonomy (NCBI): domain Eukaryota; kingdom Fungi; phylum Basidiomycota; class Agaricomycetes; order Boletales; family Suillaceae; genus Suillus; species Suillus clintonianus. The sequence continues at coordinate 105,888 of NW_024539301.1, forward strand.
CTTCTCTCCAAGCCACTTCTTCATCTCGTCTTTGTCTTCTTCGGGCAATTCTTCAAGGATGGCTTGTATCGCAGCTGGCTTCCCTTGAAGGCAGTCTTTCGCAAGGTGACCATGTCGGCCACACTTGAAACATAACCCCTGACGACGGCAAGCATCGACATCCATGGGAAGTCCTTGACCGCCGAAGGTACCTGTCGCAGAGGCTGCGGAAGAAGTTGGTTGAGGAGTAGAAGTAGAATGGGGGTTCTGGTTGGAGCTAGTTCGAGGTGCAGGTGGAGCGGGCAAATGGGGGCGTTGGCGATAAAGTTGATCCTGTTCGATCGCCTTCGCTTTCCAGGCTACAAAAGTTCCAGCCTTGATGGTGTCCGAACTTTCCCAGATGTGATCCACGAGACAAGTATTTAAGGCTCGTTCGAGGAGAAGATTTAAATGATCATCACTCCCCGCAGCCCATCCTGCCATTCGTGCGAGTTGGTCGAACTGCACAAAAAACTCTTCGGCAGTCAAACTGCCCTGCTTCAAGAGTTCGAGTTGACGCTGTGCCTCTCGTTTGGCATTCGCGTCATCAAACAAAGCTTTCAAAGCCACCTCGAAATCGGTGAAGCTCCAACATTGGGTGTCGGGTAGGGAGAACTGTTCTTCAGTATAATTATCAGCCCAAAGGCCAGCACTCCCTCCTTTCATACACGACGTAGCAAACAACACCTTCTTTTTATCATCCGAAAAGATTTTTGGTTTGGCTTCGAACATTACGCGGACCTGTCGCCACCACATTTTGAAGGCAACAGAACCCTTGACGCCACTGAAATTATCAGGGCGAGACAGGAGTGTCTTATCAGACCTGGAGCCTGAGCCGGACATAGTGGAATGCGGTGGTGGTGGTTTAGGGGCTCGAATTAATGGTTGGGTGGTGATTGGAAGTCGAGGTTGAGATACTTCTGGAAACGAGTTGGTTGAATGTGTAGATGGGTTAGAGGTCTCCGATACAGGAGAAGGTGCTCGAGTGTTTGATTTAAACGTGGCGAAAAGATAGGTGATTGGCGATAAAAATGGGTCTCGGGTCAGTTCAGGGAGTTTCATGCTTCTATCAGAGAGAGATGAGCCGAGGCGAGACGCCGAGCGACAACCACAACAGCTATCAAAACAGACGACATTAGAATATACAAAATACAGGTGCATAGGCTATACCTATCAAAACAGACGAGCACGAAACTAAGGAAAGGAGAAAGCCGGCACAACAAACATGTTATACTAGTGAGCTACGAAAAAGGAAACTGGATCGAAAGTCAGCAGCGCTCATGACAGAAGGCCCTTTTAATGCATGTACCGTAATCATTAATCAAACGTTAACCTCTCACCGTAACTTCTGAATCATCAACCATTGATTGCCGTCCCTCTGGCCGAGTCAAGGTGAGTGGTACTAGTCTTGCTACATGGTGCACGCGTACGCAGTTTCAAATCATGGAAATGTAACGTCTGGTAAATTTGAAAGCGGTCGACTAAACAATTTCATCAGATCGAGGCGCTCACTGCTGGACCCGCCGATCATAAGGTTCCAGGTAATAAAGAATAGGTTAATGCGTGACTCAGTACGGCCCGTTCATCATGATGGGGTTGGTGTTATCGAAGAAAGTGATTCCGCATATTTGTCTAGCAAGATAAACATGCAATAATCTTGGACTGGCAAACTTCCATGTCTGCTGAGGTGTAAGCACGCTGGCTTACTTGAGTTCTCATAATCAATACATATACTGTCGCGGGTACTGAAGACTAAGTCTTCAGTATTTCTACCTTTTGGTGTAATGGTCATGAGGCGCGGCAGCCGACTACTTTACATGAGGCTCAAAGGAGGGGGAGGGGTGCTCGTGCCATCTGTGATTATACTGTCCTTGCGCCGGATTTGTGTTTGATCAAGGTCGAGAAACTTAGTCGGGTCCAGCCTGGGGCCCGAAGCCGAAAGGCTGTTGTTTCCAGCAGTTAATTTTCTTTTGGGCACGAGACCCTGGTCCAATGACCAGCACCCACCTAGAAGGACTTCATCCAGCGGAGATTATACACTGCTTGATTCAGAAGCCAATCACGAAATCTGTCAGTTGCCTGCACGTCTTTGCTAGAGTCTGAGTTTCGGAAATAGAGACGTACCGGTGATCCTCGGTAAGTCAGTAAGTTAGGCATGATGATTTAAGGAACCCGCTGATTTGTTGATCCAACAGCCTACATCCGAGTCAGGTATGTATATAGTCCAACAGCCCTGCATCAGGTAATATCACAGTCAAGCAATTAATTATGTGATGCTGTCACGGTGGTGGGGGACCTATCCGATGCTTTGGGAGGTATATGCCAACTTAATTGATCGCACTCATCTTGGTCTCGGGATCCGGTTAACAAATGTCGAGGCCCCGAGTTGGAACAGGACAGCTCGGTACAATAGAAGGTGGGTGTTGAATGTCAACATCGCCAATGTTTGTTTTCGCTTATTATTTCAGACTCTTTACCTTAATGCCTTATATCATTGTCTACGCATGTTTATACCTCAGCAGTTCTATCACCAATGCTGAGGTATGTATCATAGTTGTCTGCACGCACGCTCATTTCCTCACTGTTACTGTTCATAGATTCGTTTATTAGGTTTGTCAATATAAAGTGGTTCTATCACCAATGCTGAGATTCGTCTATTAGCTTTAACTTCCAATAGGTTATGAGCCCTGACTCAAACTGAGTCAGAAACCAAAGCTTAAAGTCGTTATCCCCTCTCATTTATCAGCCTGCCGCTCTTATCAGATTGATAGTTCCCTGTCGACGTTGTCATGGGAAAATTCGATCACATTCCTGAGTTGTTGGGATCGGAGAACTATGTTGGTTGGTCCACCAAAATGCAATACACCCTCGCGTGTGAAGATCTATGGTGTCACATCAACAACAAATCGGATCCCACCTATCTCCTTGGCAAACCTTCATATCTCCCCGTTCCCATTGATCCGCTCAAGATCACCAAGGAAGAAACAAAGTCGATGCACAAATGGCTACTAAACGATATCAAAGCAAAAGAATACATAACACGCTGTCTTTCTAGCAATGTGAATGCCCTTGTATCTCATGCACACACCGTGACCGCACGCAAAGCTTGGGAGACACTCAAGGAACACTACAATCATTGCAATATCAGTGCACAGTACCAAATTCGTCAACAATTGCAAGTACTTCGCATGAAAGACTCGGCGGACATGTCGAATTTTGTCGGCCAACACGCCGCTTTGCAAGAGAGGCTTATAGACTCGGGTGCACCATATGGTGATGCAGACACAATTTTCAACTTGCTCATGGGACTGCCTTCCACGCCTATATGGCAACAGTACAAATCGCAACTTGAACAGTGAATGCACGATGATCAGATCGCCGCGTCGTCCACCTCCGCTCTCCCCTCCTTCACCTTTGAGACATGCATGTCGCGCATCAGTGCGGAAGCTGCACACCACGTCAATGTTCAACTTATACAGTATGCACGTCCTGGTTCAGAGTACACGAATGCCATCGCTATGCCTGCTCCAAACGTGTTGATGAACATTAACACCATTACAGGGTTATGAAAACATAAGCACAACCCTCAAGGTGTTTTCTGTATGATGGCAGGTTGCAATAAAGGAGATCATGATCATGATCACTGTTATAAGAAGGGCGGAGGGATGGAAGGTCAGGCACCCTGGCAGAAAAAGAAGGGTGAACCAGAGGCAGTCGCAGCAGCAGTCGTAGCACCAGCTCCATCTCATCCCCCTCCACCGCATATTGCTGCTGCAGCTGCATCACTAGCCAGCCTCTACGACGATGTCTCGTTCACATCCATTGCCGTCCTCCCTGACCATCATGTCGCATGTGCTCTCCCGCTCCCTTTCTCAGTGATTCTCGACTCCGGCACCACCGGCACCCTTGTTAAAGACTGCAGCCTGTTTCACACCTACTCCACCGAAGATCCTACCAGTGTCAAAACTGCTAATCACGGTATTCTTCAGACTGCGGGACGGGGAACATGTGTGGCCTGGCTCACCATCGGGGGGAGGCATATGCGTCTCTGCATGTCAAACTGCCTGCATGCTCCTGATGCACTACTCAACCTTATTTCGGTCAGCAGCATGAACACCAAGGGCTGGGATGTCAATTTCTGGGCAAACATGACGTGTGAACTCACCTACCGCAATGTGTACTGGGCGCCATACCGGCCACTGGCAAACTACATGCGCCTGATCTTGAGTTTGTTCCATTTGTACAGACAACTCAAGCACTCCCCGTAACAACAGAACTTGCTGCGTTCACACACGTACCACTCACCCTAGATCTCTGGCATGCCCGAGTCGGCCACATCGGCAAAGCTGCAGTCACACGACTCCCGCAGATTGCAAAAGGGGTGACAATTGACACCCACACACCCTTGTCGCACTGTGAATCCTGCATCCTCGAAAAACACCCTCATCAGCCATACCACTCCTCCGAATCCGAGCGCGCCACTCACTTTCTAGATCTCATCCACTCTGACGTGTGCGGGCCCATCCCAGTACTCACCCCACACGGCAAACACTATTTTATAGTGTTTATTGATGATCATACGCACACGCTCGACATCCAGTTGCTTGCGTCAAAGGACCAAGCACTCAATGCGTGGTGAGTCACACGCGCACGGTGGGAGAACTTATCAGGCTTGCGGGTCAAGATTTTTCGATCTGACAATGGGGGTGAGTTCATGAGTGACACTTTCACTAAGGAACTCGAGGCAGCTGGGATCACGTGTCAACGGTTGGCGCCATACGCCCACCAACAGAATGGGAAGGCCGAACGCGTCATCCACACCATTGAGGGACGGATGTATGCAATGTTGGACCATGCTCGCTTACCTCGATCGCTATGGGGAGAGGCAGCACTCACGGCAGCATACCTTTTCAATCGATCGGAGTCTCGTGCCCTTCCCCCAGGCAAAACCCCATACGAGATGCTTCACAAGGTTCAACCCACCCTCACGCATCTTCGCATTTTCAACTCGCGCTGTTTTGCGCGAATTCCACCCGAGCTGCAGGAGAAGCTTGGCCCTCATTCTTGTGAGGCAGTGTTCATGGGATACCCCCCAGGCGTCAAAGGTTGGCAGTGCCGCGATGTCGTCACCAGCACTTTCTTCAACTCACGTGACATCATCTTCGATGAAAATTTCACTCATCGTCCTTTCCCTGACAGTGACGATGAAGAGGACGAACCTGCGACCCCATCTAACCCAGTTACACCGCCGCCTCCTCGTGCAGAAACACCATCAGCCCCTTGCATGCCTGCTCCTCCCCACACAGAACTCATCCGTCATTCTCGTCGCATCCCCATCCCGACCTCCAAAGGCTCGCTATTTCAAGAGCGACTCACCGCGGACAAGCAATGTCTCGACAGGCAGCGAGCTATTCGCACAGCGCGCATTCAAGGTGTTCCTCCCCCTGCCTCACTCTCAGACGCACCCATCCCTCCCAACATCCCCGATCATCCTACTCCCTTGCCTGGTCCTCCCGCGATCGAACCTGCTGACCCCATAGTCGAGGATGATGAGGAAGTAGGCTTCCCACACGTATTGGCTAACCTTATTGCTGTTGAATTTGCGTGTCTGTCGGTCAGGAGTGACACCCGTCGTAACCCTCTGGCTCGCGACTACAACTTGCGCATTCTGCCAGCCACCTACGATGAGGCGATTCGACGACCAGACTGCGACAATTGGTTAGCTGCAATGCGGAAGGAGATAAATCTCATGTCGGAGATGACGGTATATGAACTTGTGCCCTTACCAGCGGATCGACGTGCCATCGGATGCAGATGGGTCCTCGAGTTCAAAGAGGACCTTAAAGGAGGTCCAGTCTTCAAGGCTCGTCTGGTCGCCCAAGGGTTCTCCCAGATACCAGGGGTTGACTTTGATAAGACTTTCGCGCCAGTGGCAAAGTCCGCCTCGATTCGCGTACTTTCAGCATATGCGGCTGCACATGATTGGGAGCTAGACTGTTTTGACGCAAAGCGCGCGTTCCTTTGGGGAAAATTACAGGAGGACGTATACATGCGACAACCACCCAGCTTCGACCGCATGGGACTCAACAGCCTACAGCTCGTTTGCCACCTCCTCACCTCACTATACGGCCTCAAACAAGCAGCCTACAATTGGTACGAGCTCCTCCGTGAAGTCCTCACCCACCTCGGGTTCTTACGTTGTGAAGCCGACTACGCTGTCTTCATTTTCGATCACGTCGACGGGGACGGGGTAAGGGTGATATGTATCATAGCGTGGCATGTGGATGATGGACTAGCTGGGAGCAACAATCGCCGTTTCCTCGATCAAACGAAGGCGCAAATTGCTGAGCGTTTCAGTATAACCGATCTGGGAGCCGTTAGCAAGTACATTGGGATTCAGTTCATCCGCGACAGACAAACTCGCGAGCTCTGGATGCATCAAGAAGATTATATCATTTATCTACTTGATGAACACAACATGACCAGCTGTAATCCTGTCAATCTGCCCATGGACCCTAACTTCCCCTTTGGCCGCACCACTGATGTCTATCCACATGTTGAGGACCTCGAGACGGAGTACCGAAAACTGGTAGGTGAGCTCTTATACCTCGTGATGTATACTCGCCCAGACATTGTGTTTGCCATGATGTGTCTCGCTCAACATAACACCTCCGCCCAGCCATGTCATTACTCTGCCGCCAAACACGTCTTATGCTACCTCTCGGGCACCATCCACTTAAAGACTCACTATGGTGGCACTGGAATCAACCCCTCCCTCCATGGCTACAGCGACTCTGATTGGGTGTCTTGTCCAGAAGACCACATCTCCATTTCGGGCTACGTTTGGTTCTTCAATGGCGGACCTGTCTCACACTCGGCTAAAAAGCAGACCACTCACGTGTTATCATCAACGGAGGCAGAATACATGGCCTTGATGTCAGCGATTCAAGATGGACTTTGGATCCAATCATTCTTCAAGTGCATCACAATTCCCCTATCACTGCCTCTGCGTTTGTTCGCAGATAACGCCGGCGCTATCACACTTTCACAAGAGGCAGCCAATCATGTACACATGAAGCATATCGATCTAAGATATCACTTTATACGACGTCATATCGAAGAAGGGACCTTCTTACCAGCGTGGCTATCAACACACAAAAACACAGCCGACATTTTCACCAAGCCTTTACCCTAGCCCATCTTCATCCAGCACCGCTCCAGTCTCGCTCTCGCATACCGTTGAAACATTTCCAATTCAGATTTCGCATCTCGATCCAATCGCATTCTCGCATCTTGTTTTCTTGTCCATTGTCTCGTTGAGGGGGCGTGTTGAATGTCAACATCACCAATGTTTGTTTTCGCTTATTATTTCAGACTCTTTACCTTAATGCCTTATATCATTGTCTACGCATGTTTATACCTCAGCAGTTCTATCACCAATGCTGAGGTATGTATCATAGTTGTCTGCATGCACGCTCGTTTCCTCACTGTTACTGTTCATAGATTCGTCTATTAGGTTTGTCAATATAAAGCGGTTCTATCACCAACGCTGAGATTCGTCTATTAGCTTTGACTTCCAATAGTGGGTATATAAGTTCTTCTGCAGGTCCTAGAGTCAAACCATCAACAATCTCCTCCTCTTTCGAGCACTTGCACATCATCAGAAATTATATTTTAGAAAACATGGGCGCTCACACTGACTTGATGATATACCTCCCAGACACCATGACCAACTGGCCCTGGCCTCGTGCCATCAATCCTCTCTTCGAAGATGTGAAAGCTGAAGTCAATGCTTCATTCCGTGACTTCAAGGCCTTGAGTCCTGAGTCACAGGATGCATTCGACAAATGTGATTTTGGTTCCACTGGGGAAAAAAAGAAATTATGGAGCGGTGGAAATGTCACATGAACCTTACATTCTAGCTAGATTATCACTTTATTTTGACTTAAGAACCACGAAATGATAATATGGTGTATATTTTCATATCCTCGTGCCATTTCCATCATATTCTTACATGCATCTGGACTTGAAAAAATTCAAAGTCAAAACCCTCTGCCCTACTTTGTGTTAGTTCTTGTCCTCACACCACAATGTTCACATCGACGTTGTTGATTTCTAGGTGTATAGCTAGTTATGTAGCATTAGTTGAGTACAATTGAGGTCGGAGGATATTGGCAAGCGCTGCATGGTTAACGTTAAGCTTCGTGTATGTAGAAACAGTATGTACAGTATATATCAATGTCATTCTCTTTGCTATGTTCTAGCTATGGTCTCAATGCATATGCACTATTAAGCCATTCATAATGCAGGTATATATGTGTGTGCACCCGCTGCGGTCAAATGGACTCGAGATTACAACAAATGAAAATGTCCTCCAAAACATGATCAGAACATGGTGAAAACATGGTAAAAATGTGATCATTCTCTTTGCATTTTCATTTCTTTGTAAGATAGGCCTCATCCAGATCCAGCACCTTATGTAAGCCCTAACCCTAACCCTAAAATGCGGCCAAATGCTAGGATTTTCTTTTTGAAAATTTTTGCCAGTCTCTAGGCAGCTGTTTAAGAGCCATTGGGCCCATCACTATGTACAAATTGTATTGCAGGTCTATGTATAAAGTGATTTTTAACCTTAGCAACACCTTTAGGAGGCAAGGTATGTTGGAGATATGGCATATGCTGTCTGACTCTGTGGTATGTACTTGTCATTGGCCCTCTTAGTAAGCATCTTGACCACAGCCACATATCATGTGACCACTTATATAAGCGGCCAAATATGTCTTCGGTATATCTCAAAAAAATTACTTAGTATTTCTGCAGTGTGGAAATGATATTCTAAGGCATTTTAGATATTTATTGTTTTTGACTTATTTCTTCTTCAGTTCTGAACCAAAAATAAAAATTCTTCCTGGGTCCTCAAGAGAAGGTATATTAGAAGACATCCCAGGGCTTATATTTGCTAAAAGTCACTTTATGGTGTGGCTATTCAACAAGGTAGAACAGTGCAAACTCACTTACATAAGACGTGCTGGAACCGGATGAGGCCTATCTTAACTTGATTAGAATATCACAAACATCTGGTGTGAATCTTGAGGTTTGCACCACATTCTCACTTCGTGTAATCTATTTTTTCCCCCAGTGTTCGCTTTCTGTCACCTCTCAATTTTGAACGTGACTGACACCTTTCGTTGTTGTAGCCCTCCTAGCAGCTCTGAGCAGTCCCAATGTGTCCAGAGGTTGGTATTTGTCCCCTATCTATTCACACACCACAGAATCCTGATTTTATTCTTGCAAATAGAGCACCTTTGAGTCGGCTGTGACCTAACCAATATTTACTTCATTGTAGATGAGTACACCAACATCGAAAATGTGGCAGCCACCAAGGAAATGTTGGACATCGTGCTCGATGCTCTACACAATCCTCACAAGACACGACCAGAAGGCGAATGCATCCTCGGTGAAATAGTACGACAGTAAGTGCTTCTAAATTGTTTGATGATGAAAAAAGAGCTCAAGACACTTTTGTCTAGATTTTGGGCTCGTGCAATCCAGACCGCAAGCCTGGCTTCTCAGTGTCACTTCATTGAGACTTTCACAGCATACATTTGTTCACTAGCTGTCGAGGCTGTCGACCGCGAACAACATCAGTAAATTCACACATTACTTAGCTTCCCTTTGTCGTAACTTGCCGCTGGGTAGTTTCCCAAAAAGGAGCGGACAAGTGACTCATAAGAATGGTGACACCAACTTATTATTAGCTTGCCACAAGGCAATTATAAGTGGAATAAGTAGATGCCTCCTCTTGGTGGGACCTTTTCAGTCCTTATTGTTTCACTTTTGCGCACCTATTTTGCACTTTTTTTTTCGCACCAATGCAGTACATTCACTTATTTTCTACTTTGTTTGTACATTTTTGAGGACTTATTTCACACTTAGTAAGCGAAAAATGACTGGATTATTCGAGAGAAAAGGGAGGGAAAGCAACATGAAAGTACTGGTAGGAGATATTTTAATGTATGAAAAAGTGAATAGCATGACTACTAGTAGGTACATGAGACCCCGGGCCGGAAGCAGCAGTAAAATGTTGACAAATTGAAGGAGTAATCTACAAATAGTAGTACCAAAAATCGTTAGTTGCGACCAGAAGCTCAAAAAGAAAAAGAACGATACCCACCAGAAGATGAGTGCACGCTCGTCATCGGAGTCGTCGTCCAGAACGACCAGCGCATTACGCCCCCTCGTGGCAGCGAGTGCCTTCGCACGTCCCCAGAGTTCTTGGACGATTGACTCTTCGAGGCGGTTGATAGACTTCATATAGTTCCTGGTTGCTGAACCGAAGTTGGTGACCGAAAAGGCACTCCGAGAACCGCTATCCTTGCCTGTGGCTTTGTTGAGAGTGTGGGGGACCTTAACAGCCTTCCCTTTACTGTTGATGCCGAGTGTGGGGTGATGCCCGATAATTTTGAGGGCATGTTCCAACTAAAATGTGACAAATAAGTTAGCGGTACTATGAAGCAAGGGTGGAAATACACGCCGCCGCAGTGATAAGACCAATAGCGCCCCTCACATGTGTTATATCTGTCGGACTCCTATGCCTGTTGATAGCGCCCGAAGTACTATGACCATGCTGCACGAGGACCTCGAGAATGAGATCAGACTGAAAAGGTTTTTGGAATTTTCCATCCTCTGTAATGTGACCATACAGGAATCCCAACTTGAAGAGTAAGCTATTCGCGAAGTCTTCGCGGTCTCAATCAGTCTCAACATCATCCTGCGACAACATAAAACTCGCAAGTACCGAGACAGCGGAATGACCAATGTTATGGCGCCAGTCGGACAGCCATTGGAGAGCCTAAGAAAAATGCGAAAATGATTAGATACAAGTAGCGTCAAAAAGTACTTACTATGGCAATGACAGGTCCGTTTGTAGTGACTGTATGTGTGATATCCCCGTAAACCACATTCCAAATGTCCTGCAGAATATCGTGGAGGGTCATCTCAGGAATAGACCAGACCTTGTCCTGATCTCTGATGGTGAGGATGAGAGTAGGTATAAACATGCTACTCCACCTAGTTGTTGCCCGAGAACCTCCAGGGAGGTTCGTGATCCTGTAATGAGAGCGGGGGAGGATCTCCACTATAACCTCGTCAGGGTTCGTGGGATCAGGTGTTTCGGCGGTTGTGATACGGGAAACACTCTGAGTGTTTTTACCAGAGGGCTTTGGCCTCTTTGCAACGGGGGCTTTGTGATTGACACCGACACCAGTCTACATATTTCATAGTCAGTAAGATTTCATATTAACACAACGAAAGCATACTACCCCAGACGTTACCCGCAAGGACACAGGTTTGGGTTCGGTCTTGACCACGGTCTTCTTGTGGTGATCAACAATCTCAATTTCGGATGAGGAGTTGTCCTCGATCATAGGGTCGTCCTCGCCGATCATAAGGTTGTCCTCAATCATCAGGTTGTCCTCCATCAGGTTGTCCTCCATCAGGTTGTCCTCAATATCTGCATCCTCGATATCCGCGTCCTCGATATCCGCGTCCTCGACATCTGCGAATTTCCGCTTTACACGTGTTGCTGGAATGGTAGGGTGGGATGTGTGGGCTTGGGCGAGAGGCCGGGGGTCAACGTTATAATACCCTTTGGGAACCTGTGGAGAAGGGGGTGGTTCGAGATCAGATTCTGAATCCGAGTTGGATTTATAAAAAACCAGGGCAGGTAGGGGAGCCTGTGCAGGTGCCTCAGCGTCCATTTCAAAATCATTGTTCGGGGTCGTGAAGGTATCATCATAGATGACATCAGGTTTGATCACGGCGAGCTGCTTGGGTGCCAGATGGGCATTGTGGGGGGCTAAGTTTGTGGGCACTGCAGCGCCAGGGACATTGGGAGAAATCTTGGCACCCTGAAAATACAATGAAAACATTAGAAATAAGATATAGATGAAGTCACCTGAGTAGCCCTCAATTTTGACATCCGACAAAGAGCCCGAGAGTGCTCGATTGATTCATCTAAATCATCGTCATCAAACAGGGTAGAAATAGCAAGACCTGTCAATTTGTCAGCCCCAGCATCAAAATTGCTACTGATTGACGTGAGCGGGGCACTGCTGCTACTGATAGTGGTTCCCCTGGTGAGCTTAGAGGAGGGAGAAGAACTAGAGATAGCGGACTCTTGGATGGAAGACACTGCAGAATGTCTGGCCTTGGAGGACGGCTTTGAACCACCAGCGGGAATGTTCGATCGCCCAGTCCGGGATACACCCAGCAAGTTGGAATTTTTTAGGAGCTGGTATGGAGCTATCAGCATCAATATCACGGACCATGAGATTGAAAAAAAAAAGAGTTGTTTCAGTCAGATAGACCCTCATGGTTAAGGTAAGAAATAAACGCCTTACACATCAGACACTTGGTTATCATGATCACGTGCCTCTGTTGATTCATCGATAAGGCCTGCTGCTTCAATCACATTTCTCACTGGTGTCTTCACTGGGATTACTTTCCTCCCCTTCATTTTGTGTGTCCCTGGCACTTGCGCCTCCAACTCCTGTTCACTCCTAGGATTCCCGATGTCAGCACCAGCTGTCATTTTACCTTTAGCCCTGCCGCCCTTGACTTTGGCACCAACAGCCTTATCGGCACCAACATCCTTATCAGCGACAATGCCTGCACCTTCCTGACCACCCGCCGTAGTCATGTTGGAGGTGTCTGAGGCTTTCACACCCTTCTTTACTGGGCTTGGACAAGGACGACTTGGCTTGGGTGCATCAGCACGCATTGCAGCTTGGTCGGTCTCCATCTGTTTCTGAAATGTGGCAACGCGCTTATGCTTTTCTTGCACAGCTGTTTCACTTGCCTCCTTTGCTTCTTTTTCAAGCTGGTCGTCAGTGGACTTTTGAGCTTTGGTACATCTCTTTGCGCGGTCTTCACCCCCAGTCAGAATATGTCCTGGATGCTGAGTAGCATTTTTAGCTCGAGCTGTCATGCATTTCGGAACTGCGCTGGCAGGCTGAGACATGGTATTGATGGATGGGTTGGAAGGCTGAAGAAATTTGAGGGCGATGGTGGTTGACAACAAGGTGAGTTTCGTCACATTTCTTGACAATGTAGTCTAAGCTGACTCTGAATAAATACATCGACCCTACCTACAGTCATGCCCCGGTGCTACTACCTATTAGTTTAGTGCGACCCTTCTGCAGCTGCTATTGACGTTGGGGACTGCATCAATTTTTCCAAAACCTTTCCAGTACACGCATCAAATTTTCCAACACTTTTCCTGGATGTCAAAGTTTGCCCATGCCATTTCGACGCAGCAACGTCAATGTTAGCCGAGACATTTCGCCAAGAGGAAAGTTTCCCACCCCGCTAGTACGTCAATTTTCACCAGGACTTTTCCATTATGGCTTGAACATCAATATTTACCAAGACTTTTCCAGTTAAATTTGGTCTAGGGTCTGTTTCAGATGCCCAAGTCTGGCCTAAGTTTGCACATCAAACCTAATTTTGGGCACATTGGGCACATTGGTGCTGGTGATTACGGTTGAATGTGTTGGCCTTCGGAATCCTCTTCAATCATTGATTCCAACAGCCCTGCCTGTAGCGCATATGCCTCCCCGCCGTTCTCACAATCTCCTTCGGCTTCCATGCCTAGCTCCAGCCTGCACACGCTGGTTTTGAAATCAGTCAGGTCGCACCCAACACATGCGGGCACTCCACCCAACTTTACCTGCTTCAGGACTGCCCCCGCAGGATCCTCCCCTACTATCTCAGTCACCACCCCGCCATCGAGACTTTTCACCACCCCCTCCGGGTTTCTCACCACCCCCTCCGGATTTCGCACAGCCGCCCCAGTCATTGCCTCCCATACTCCCTGAGCGAATTCATGAGGATACTGATGCAGAATTCACTGACACAAGTGAGTGTTACTATCATACCCACCATTCAATGCTAAACGGTAAGTTCCCTTCAAGCTGTCAGTACTCTGTTTTTGACTCAGATTTACTACCTTAGGACGACCATGCACGGCCGAGGGAGCATTTCTGCCGTATGGTACCCCACCAACTCCCGTGCCACCAAAGTCTCCTGTTGATTGGAGTCCATATCGCAATAGAACAGAATTTGAGATGGCAGAGTTCGCATTCAAAAAGTGCCACATGTCTACAAACAACTTGGATTTCCTATGCAACTTAATGGCTGCGACTCTCGCAAAACACCGTGACACCCCTCCATTCACCGATCACAAAGATCTACACAACGTCATTGATGCGACACAACTTGGTGACGTCCCCTGGCAATGTTTCTCGGTTCAATACACAGGAGAACACCCTGAGGTTGTCCCACCGTGGATGGATGATGAATTTGAGGTCTGGTATAGGGACCCCCGTGAGATGGCGCACAACATATTGGCCAACCCTACCTACAAGGATGAAATTGACTATGTGCCATTTCGTGAGTATAATGCATTGGACGACATGCGCCGATGGAAAGACTTTATGTCTGGAGATTGGGCATGGCATCAGGCGGTACATATTTAATCTATCACTATTATTTCTCGGGACATGCTAATGTTCTATAAAGGACACCATATCAAAAGATCCAGAAACCCGTGGATCTACTTTAGTCCCAATCATTCTCAGTAGTGACAAGACTACTGTCTCCGTTGGCACTGGTAACAACGAATACTATCCACTCTATGCCTCGATTGGTAACGTACACAACAATGTGCAGTGTGCTCACCGAGATGCTCTTGTTATCATCGGTTTCCTCGCTATACCCAAAAGTATGTGTGCTAATTATTTACATTTTATTATGCCCCATCTGAATGGTGCCCCAGCTGACAAGAAGTATGCTAAAGATGACATGTTTCGGATATTTCATCGTCAGCTATTCCACAGCTCACTATCCACAATTCTCTCCAGCCTGAAACCTGCGATGACTGAGTATGAGGTTGTGCACTGTGGAGACGGTCATTTTCGACGCATTATATACAGCTTAGGACCCTAAATTGCTGATTACGAAGAACAACTGGTGTTATCCTGCATTGTTAAATGTTGGTGCCCAAAGTGAGTATGAGAACTTGCAATTGGTGTCCATTCATACTGACAATACTTGTAGATGTATCACACTTTGAACAGACCTTGATAGTGGTGGTGCATACCGCTGTCGCGAGCATACCGATTTCATGGTCAATGAACTACACGGGGATATATTGTGGGATGAATATGGTATCATTGGCGATCTCATTGTGAGCAGAACCGGCCGCTCTTCAATATCACACTAATTTGTTTTGTATGGCCATTTACAAATGACTTCCCCTGAGCTGACATCCATGAATTGCTATTGTTCGACCTCCTCCACCAGCTAATAAAAGGTGCTTTCAAAGATCATCTCATCGACTGGGTAGCAAAGTACCTCAAGGCTGTGCATGGTACCAGAAGGGCGGACGAGATCATGACCAACATAGATTACAGGTATGTCACCTCGCTCGCTGGCTCAATCTCATTCTCTAACAATAAGTCAGAGTTGCTGCTGTAGCATCATTCTCAGGTTTACGACAATTTCCTCAAGGCCGTGACTTCAAACAGTGGACAGGCGATGATTCAAAAGCACTCATGAAGGTCTTTCTTCCGGCTATCGAAGGCCATGTACCTGAAGACATGGTGCATGTGTTCCGCGCATTGTTAGAATTTTAATACCTTGTGTGGTGCAATGTCATAACCGAAGATACCTTGAATCAGATTCAAGACGCGCTTCATTGTTTTCATTGCTATCGCAAGATATTTGATGTTGTTGTTCCTACCTTCTCGCTCCCCCACCAGCACTTGATGACTCATTACACAGACATGATACAACTCTTCGGTGCCCCAAATGGCCTATGTTCTTCAATCACAGAATCAAAACATATCAAGGCAGTAAAGGAGCCCTGGCGGTGGTCGAGCAAGCACAATGCTCTTGGTCAGATGCTTGTGACCAATCAACACCTTGACAAGCTCGCAGCATCACAAGTGGACTTCGATGCGCGAGGGATGCTGACTGGTACTGTTTTATCAAGTGTTTTGGCCGTTCTTGGTAAGTTTTCTATATCTGATTGTCTCCTTGTATACTTATCAGCAATATACAGTGGCAGATGAAGATAGACTAGCTGCACCTGCTATCGCCGCGCCACAACCAGATGCCCATACCATTGAACCGCAACCAGAAAACAATACCAACAACAGTGAAATAGTTGATGGTCCAACCGTACTCGCTTATGTATCGCTCGCCAAAATTCCTCGTAAGTAATATCACGCAATGTCCAAGCTGTGAGCTCACTTGTGTCACACAGAACGAAAACGGGCACATACAGTAGCAGCATTGGCACTTGAAGTCGCTGTTCCGGATCTGCAACGTCTCATTCGACACTTTCTGTTCTCTCAGCTCTACCCCAATGATCCTCGTGACCTCGAAGATGTACCAGCCACTAGCTGCCCTAGACATGAAGGCAAGCTCCAGGTCTTCAATTCGGCTGCTGCAACATTCTATGCTCCCAGCGATCCAAGTGGCATTGGCGGCATGCGACGCGAACACGTCCGTGCATGCCCACTCTGGAGGAACGAGTACCCACGCAATGATTGTGTGTTCATCAACACTGATTCAAATGCTGAAGGAATGCGAGGACTCGAAATTGCGAGAGTGATATGTTTCTTTTCTTTCAAACACGACTGGGAAGTATACTCATGTGTTCTCATCCAATGGTTCGACAAGATTGGTGATTGTGCCGATGAAGACACTGGCATGTGGATGGTCCGTCCAAGTCTTCATGAGGATGGCTCCCGGAACCTCGCTGTCATTCATATTGAGACGGTCTACTGTGCAGCACACCTGATACCTGTCTACAGCTCTGAGTATATCCCTCACTCCCTCAAGTTCTATCATTCCTATGATTCTTTCCGTTCATTTTATGTCAACAAATACGCTGATCACCATGCCTTTGAGATAGTGTCCTGACCGCCACACGTGACATAGGTAGGTCCTCAATTCAATCCTCAGTCTGTTGCTAATGGTCAA
This sequence comes from Suillus clintonianus, assembly GCF_016758775.1. NCBI lineage: Eukaryota > Fungi > Basidiomycota > Agaricomycetes > Boletales > Suillaceae > Suillus > Suillus clintonianus. The sequence continues at coordinate 122,955 of NW_024539301.1, forward strand.
ATCAACCCCAATAGAATGTTCAACTTATCGACACTCAGTGTCTCCACCTTTGACAAGCCCCCCTCGAGGACAATCAAATCAGAACTCCAGCTGCTTCCAGAGTCCAAGCGTGACTCGCAACACACTGAGTTTGCAATCTTCGTGGTACACAACAAGCTCAAGAGTCCCCTGCTCCGAACGGGACACCTTCAGTACCCCTAGCTTCAAATCCCACGAACCAATCAGCCGTCAGGCTTGCGCTGTCAATGAGAAGGCCGGTCACCAGACTTCCACTGAGTCCTGGGGTATGGGTCCTCAATTCAATCATCAGTCCATTGCTAATTGGTCACCAGACTTCCGCTGAGTCCTGGGGTATGGGTCCTCAATAACGGGACACCTTCAGTACCCCTAGCTTCGAATCCCACGAACCAATCAACCGTCAGGCTTGCGCTGTCAATGAGAAGGCCGGTCACCAGACTTCCGCTGAGTCCTGTGGTACTGGTTGCGCTGTTGCACGTATTCCTCGTGTCGGTCCTACCATCACTCACAAGCGAGTGATCGAGGAATTTGGCGAGCACAATTGGACCCCCCCTCCCCACCTAACATCACTCACAAACGAACAATTAAGGAATTTAGTGAGCGCAATTGGACCCCCCATCCCCACCTACCATCACTCACAAGCGAGCGATCAAGGAATTTGGCGAGCGTTCAAAGAATTTGGTGAGCATATGTCATTCGTGACGGATTCGTGTACACTGATGATACAATTTTTACAGGTCGACTATGTTAACAAGTGCATTGGCATGCCGCATTACCGCAACAACACCTTCAAATAATCGGTAAGTTCGCGACTCGTCAGTTACAAGCTATTTTACTCACCATCGTCTGCAGAAACAGTGTCACGCTACGTTCGAGCGGGGCGTTCCATCTCCTCGATTCCTACGCCTCATCCACCTCCTCAATCTCTTCCACAACCCCAGTGGGGCCTCCACCTGTTCCACCTGAGCCACCTGAGCTACTGGCTGCCTCCGCCCTTGCATCCGCCCTTGCCCGCGATACACACCGGTATGTGTTGTTTTGCGGGTCCCAGTGTACCTTACTAATGTCTACAAACATTTTCAGGGTCAATATCTTAATGAGCTGGAGTACGTACTGGATCTTGGGGGCCCATTGCGCTCGAGATCGTGTTGATCGCTGATATCGACGAGTCGTTGGTGTTTGATCAGCGGTAGTAGCTGGTATTGAGACGGGCGCTTCACCGTCTTCCCTTTTTGGAAAGTGAGTCCCATTTCTAACAGCGTGCCCTATGATACTAGTAGTACTACTATATTGTAATTTACTTGTTCACTCTAGGCTTTTTCAGCTTTTCAGCTTTTTTCAATTGTATGCCTTTTCATGCGCTTTTACTTGTGTGCTTCAACTTTTGCCGCCTTTCCGGCGCTTTTGTGTCACGCGCTTACTTTTCGTACTTGTGAAATCCAGGGCCACAAGTGAATAAGTGTACATAAGTCAATTAAAGGTGGGAATAAAATTTAGAATTTTAAGCAAGCAAGCGCCGACGAATGTGTGAATTTACTGATGAAGGTCATTGCCGCAGTATTAATGACTACCTGAAGCTCAGGTGGGACACATGTGCCGTCAAATCTGCTCTTGCAGTATGTGAAATGGACATGGAGCTTCCTGATGAAGTGTTCTACCATCCCGTCATCGTGGACCTGGTTGACTGCATCACAGAGTTGTGTCTGATCGACAATGTAAAGTCCCATTAGAAGTGTGGTCTGCAGTGTGTTAACGACCTTCATAGGACATGATCTCGTACAACAGAGAGCAAGCGACTGGGGATGGGAACCATAACTTGATAACTGCCATCATGTTGGAACTCAGTCTCGACATAAACGGCGCGATGTCTTGGGCGACACGCTATCACGCCGATATACAAAAAAGATTTATCGATGGTCTAGCGAAGGTACCTTCATGGGGACCATCCGTTGACGTCCTTGTCAAGCAGTTTATTGATGGGATAGCAATTTGGGCTCGTGCACAACATTGTTGGAGTTTTGAGGCCCAAAGGTCAGAAGAATTTCCATTCGTATGAATCACTACTTATGCCGAATGGAATTACAGATACTTTGGCACTAGGGGCCCAGAGATACAGCAAACTAAGCTTGTCACATTGTTGCCAAAAGTCAAGTGCAAACACACATCTATAGCGGCCAAGGTCAATGTTGCCAATGTGTCGAAGATCATGCACCAGTATGGCCTGTCTTTGCCTATTTTCACCTCTCAAGCAATCAGTGTTATGTAACTCGAATCCACCACAAACTATCATTCAGAATACAGCATATCTTTAATACAGTGGCAGTCTGGTGCATAATTTCCTTTAATACATGTTTCCTTTGAGTCCGTCACACTGTGTGGGACGTAAGTGATGGGTATACGGTGGCACGATACCTCAGCCAAACCAAACAGTGAATATACACCCGGTCTCTTGTACATTGTCATATACCATACACTGAGCCCCTGAATCATATCCCATCTCTCCCAACAAACAATGTCCGGACCTCCGAAATGTAGCCAAGCTATACCTTAACCCTCGGCAGGATAACTCCACATCCCAGTCTCCACCGGACATACCCCTCAGCAGGATCTGCCCTGTTTCCCATATACATCGGACGTCCTATTCATCGGACGTCCTATTCTTCGGACGTCCTATTCTTCGGACATCCTATTCGTCGGATCTCACTCATGTCGTCCACTCGTCCACTCGTCTGCTCATCCACTCGTCCACTCGTCCACTCGTCCACTCGTCCACTCATCCACTCGTCCACTCCTCCTGTATTCGTCGGACATCCTATACGTCGGACCCGCTTGGGTCCACTTAACCCCTAAAGCATCGGACCCTAAACATCGGACCTACTCAGATCCTGAGCTTCGGACCCAGGTCCACTTAACCCCTAAAACATCGGATCCACTTCACAGTTCATCTCCGTCCCCATTTCCCGTGATCCACTTGACAGTTCATTTCCGGTCCTGCTCCTATTCTGTTACCCCATTTGTATAGTCCCCTTGTCCTAACCCCTATATGCCCGGATCTGTTTGACAGTTAATATCCGACTTCATTCTTGATCATACCTCCTATGCCCGGATCCATTCGATACTTCATCTCCGTCTCCGTTCTCGATTGTTCCTGTATTATTTTCCTTGCGCCTGTCAGTTTAGCCTTTCCGTATGTTCCTCTTGTTGACCCGGATCTCCGCTGACTCCATCCCCGTCGCACATGTCCATAGTATATAATACCTTGTAAACTCGTAGTAGTTTCCTCAGTTCGAATATCACCTTAGATTATCCTCATTCCTGTTTCCTCGGACCCGGATCCATTTCCATGGGCCCGGGTCCACTTCCCTGTCCAACCTCTGTGTCCTGGGATTGATTCCTCGGGCTATACTCTGCCTCTACCTTCGGGTAGTCTACCTCTGTCAGTTTCTACTCTGGACATTGTCTAGTGTAGTCTTACCTCTAGCTTCTGTCCTTTCGGACATCCTGTCCTTCTGTCCTTTCGGACATCCTGTCCTCTCGGACTTCCTGTCTTTCCGTCCTTATACCTGTCTGTTTCTGTCCCCCACATCCGCCGGACTAAAGCCCCTATTCTCCGGGTGTACTAAGCCCCTATTGTCCAGCGGACTAATCCTCTTATGTCGGCCGGACTAACCCTCCTTACGTCGGCCGACGAACCCCCTTCATGTCGGCCGGACTAATCCTCTTATGTCGGCCGGACTAACCCTCCTTACGTCGGCCGACGAACCCCCTTCATGTCGGCCGGACTAATCCTCTTATGTCAGCCGGACTAATCCTCTTATGTCGGCCGGACTAATCCTCTTATGTCGGCCGGACTAACCCTCCTTACGTCGGCCGACGAACCCCCTTCATGTCGGCCGGACTAATCCTCTTATGTCAGCCGGACTAACCCTATGATCGGCCGGACGAACCCTCCTTACGTCGGCCGACGAACCCTCCTTACGTCGGCCGGACTAACCCCCTGAACATCGGCCTGACTCTTCCTCGAAAAGCCTACCAGACTTGTCCCCTTGAAGTCCACCAGGATTCATCATCCTCCCTCGGACTTTGTTTCTAGCCTTCGGAAATTAAGGGCACGTACTCGGGTAAGGGGCGCAGCGCACGAGCTGAAGCCAAGCCCTTCGGATCCGCCCTTTGAGCACGGTCTTAACATACATAGACTCAATAGAAGGATGATGCTTCTGTACTAGGGGTTATCCAGTAGGACAAATTCCATCCCAGGCTAGATCTTGAAAACCGTAAATGTTCACGGCAAGGTTCTGAACTTTCTGATACGTACCTTGGAAATTTTTTTTAGAAAGCTAGCACAGCAAATCAACAGTGAATGAAAGTGCGATGATTTGAAACCCATGTCCAAAAACTATATGAAAATACTACACCCTCAGGGCTACGAAAACAAAGTAATAAAAATGCAATACAAAGGGTATGGTAGAAGTTAAATGATATGGTATGGCAGTGGAAGTTGTCCGGATTGTCATTCGTAGAGTTTGTTGGGCATGAATGGGTGTATAGGTAAATAGCGCGATCTCGTGAGAAAATTCATCGGCAGCGAGTGGTCAGAGGAGCCAGACTGATAGCTGTTTATACGCGGCGCCAGGCAGAAGCAGACAGGCCGCTCTTGCCCTTGGGAGGTGCAGTATCCAGCATCACCCCACCGGTGAGGACAGTGGTCTTGCCACCGTCGTAGGGGGTAACTTCAGTCTTGGAGATGTCTACAAAGACACGAGCCTGCTTTGCCTTCTCACGGCAGGAGAGTTTGGATGACTTGTCACTCTTAGATGACAAGGTAGAGGCTGTCGTGGCAGAGAAACAGCAGCATGAGTCAGACGAGCAATAGCTGGAGCATGAGTCAGTAGATATAGCAGAGAGTGGTGATTCAGAACGTGCGGGAGCAGGAAAATGGTCAATGACAGGGGTTATCCAAGTAGGCGCACTGACTTCGCCAGCGATCAAGGCAAAAAGTTCTTCATCCTCATTGTGGTCATCTTCCCAGAGCTGCTGGGCGAGTGTCTTAGACCTTGAGTTGTTGGGTGGCAGATGGCTAAAGAGTGTATGCTGTGCGACAGACACAGCCTGCACCATAAGCTCCGGCGATGAGGTTACTTATATGGGTTCCAGGCGCAGGCATTGGGCATGCTGCCAGCACAGCGCCCTCCATAACAGGCGTGAAGCGAGAACAAAAGAACCATGTGAGTTCTGATGATGGAACTCAAGTAATAATTGCTCCAACAGTTGACGCGGGGACATTGTGACGGATAGGCCGAGGCTAGACCAATCACGCACGTTGTCGAGAGTCTTAGATCGATTCCCCCCTGACACGTATGAAACAAAGTATCTTTAACAGTTGATTTCTTATTTATCATGCACCTTGCTTTACTATACACTATAAAGTCCTACCTACGTTGTCTAGTATAGTTTGGCAGTCTATAATCTTATCTTGTATCTGGTTATCTGTCCATCTGAATTTCCCACTGTGCCGCCTCTGAAAGCCATAAGCTTCTCACAGTCGTCACATATTTTTTAACCTTCAACAAGCTTACCCCTATTCACGCCTACGATTCGGGAACTCTGGTTTGGCCAACCCGTCGTTTTGAATCTAGGCAACAAATCATTATCATTATGTCAACTATGCAATACGCTACACAATACCGCGCACGACAGGCGCTAACCAGTAATCCCCCCATTAGACCGGCAGCTGGCATGCCGCGTGCTAATAGTGAGTCCATGCTTTCTTCCATTTCCTCCTCTCTGGGGGGAGTAGCGCCAAGGGCGCCTTCCCCTGCGAACTCCGTCAACACTCTAATCCGCTTATATAGCGATGTTGTGTTGACGTGAATTCCCTCGATGCCTGGAGGGCTCGAGGCAACACCTGTGGGATTAGTCCAACCTGCGGGATTGAGGACGGAAGACATGACGGCCGATAAATCGGCATCAGTAGACACTACGGAAGAAAATGTAGTAGTTAGTAAATCTGAGAAAGGAAAAGCTAAGGTCACTTTTGACCTTAATGGCGGGAATGATAGTTCGAGTGACGAACGATCCGCAGGAACTGGTGACGACCAGACAAGCGCAGAATGGACAAGTGTCCAACCGAAATGCGGGAGGAGAAGCTCCTCACGCGAAGTACCTACAGGGGGCTCACGAGCCTCGGAATTGAACCAGGAACAAGAACACCTGGTAAAGTTAGCAGAAAGCAAACTGACAGGAAGCGATCGTAAGAGGATCGAGACCCAAAAGAGGGCTGTCAGTAGAAATACCTCAAGGGAGAGTATCTCGTCCCGTGGGGAAGGACCTTCTAACGATAAAGGGAAGGCTCCTGACCCAAGAAACTGGGGCGAAACCGAGTTTGATGACGATGAGGTCGATGTCAACGCTCAAAGGGCAGCTTTGGAGTCATTCCGCTTGATGAAAGGAATTAGAAGTGGATGGCAGGGACTGCCTTCAGACACAGATTCCCCTAATGAGGCACAGGGAGATGTTAGTGAGGTAACAGAACCCAGGGAAGAAAACTGGAACGAGAACACTAGTCAAGTACTCACGGAGAGCTCCAGCTATGTATCTCGTTTCAAGGCAGAAGCTGCAGTATGAGCTGTTAAGGAACGACTCACTGAACGCTACGAAGCTCGTCTGAGGGAACTAGAAAGGAAGTTAGCGTCAAAGAAGGGGTCCAGAGGATCCAGGGCACGTCAAACTCAACTAAACACTGCCAACCCCGTAGAGGGGATGGTAGAGAGGGTTCTTGATAGGGCGTCAAGTCCGGAACCAGCCCGGATGACTCCCCAAGCTATGGATCCAGTGCAACAAGTAGCACCCCGAAGTTATATCGGGAAGGCACTTGATCAACTGAAGGGAAGCAAAAGTAAGAAGAAGCCCAAATCCAAGGGCAGGAGAGAACTCACGGCAGCGGATCCAAGTGACAGTGAGGATAGTAGTGATTCTAGCTCCTCAATGTCTTCGTCGAGTGAATCTGAATTGTCGAGTTCCTCGTCCAATTCCTCTGAATCCAGCGACTCGTCGTCAGACGAATCAAGAGATAAATCTAGAAAATGTTGCAGTAAGAAAAGGAAGAATAAGAAGAATAGGAAAAACACCTTAAAGCCTATTCCCCCAGTCTATTATGATGGGGCGCTGGATTCAAGGGTGTTCCATCAATTCCTGACTGAGGGAACCGCCTATGTGAAAGACGGACAGGTGGAGAGGAAGAGGAGGGTGTTTATATTAGCACACTACCTGAAAGGTCACGCTCGTGAGTTCTACACGAGGGAAGTGTCTGGAGACCCTTACCGCTGGAGGTTGCGAGGGTTCTTCACAGAACTGTTCAACCACTGCTTCCCTATTGACTTCAGGATGAAGCAGCGTGAAAAGTTGAACCGATGCTATCAGAATGATAAATCAGTGAGGGAATATATATATGAACTAAGTGAGCTATGGAACATGATAGGGGATGTAGCAGAACGTCAAAAAGTGACTCGCCTTTGGACGGGGCTCAACTCGATGCTGCAAACCAAGCTGTGGAAGAAGGAGTTGAATCCAGAGACTTCTTCCTTTAGGCAGGTGAAGAACACCGCTGAAATAATAGAAATAGCACATTCAGTGCCATCGAGAAATCGTGAGCGTTGTGGAAAAGACAAGGGCACAAGTAACACTGACCAGTCCAATGAGAGAAAAGGGGGGACCACTCATAGGAATGAGGAACGAAAGGATAGGAGGGATGGACGGCGACAAGGTGGTCGTTTCCCGCGAAAGGATGACCGGACCTCGAGTGATCGTCCCTCAGGTGGTCCCCAACAGACAACAGGCGGGCCACCACGGGATAATGGGTGGCCCAAACCCCAGTTCGTAGAAAGGAAGGGGGATAAAATGAGCCCAGCAGAGAAGGAGAGGCATGCCGCTGAAGGATTGTGCTATGTTTGCCATCAACCAGGCCACATATCTAGAAACTGCCCTCAGCAGACTATGGTGAAATGTGAAGGAAAGGGAAACTCACCACCAGCAATGCAGAACTACAACATTGAAGTAGATCTGAATGAAACAGAGAGGATGCGCTACCTCGAGGAGATCACCACGTCCAATGATGCTACGGATCTTGGGTGCGCATCCATGACCTTGGAATATGAGGGCTCTAGAAGTTGCACAAGGGTCAGCGATAACATGATCTCACCAAGGGGCGTTTCACAGAGAGACCAACACGGATCGAAGCCCACTGAGATGGGTGAAGTGTTGGCAAGGAGGGCCAAATACCTCTTGGATGGAGGAATATACCCCGGGGACCAGGACCCTTGGGGGCTCATCGACCCAGAACGGTTCCTGGTATATTGCATATCACAGGATGAATACATTATTATGGATAGAGAAGCTAGACTAGATCCAGAACTTACCGTCCCGACTCCGTTGCTAAAAAATCCCAACTTCCAGCTGGAGGGATGGTATGCGCAACACGTTGGCGAACAACAAGGGATGAGGCCCAAGGAAGTGAGACAGTGGAGACGGCTATCCTGCGATAAACTCCAGCGCATGGGCACGCCGTTCTCAGATCGGGCCGTCCAGTTGCTGGGTGAACACGGTGCATTTCTCAAGGACCCACCTGACTACACAAGATCAGGTCGCTTCGAGTGCGTCCGTTTGACTGAAGGAGTATACAAGATCCTTGATCTCGTGTTAGCCTACAAAGTGACTGTACCCGAGTCGTTGGTTGAGAACCCTAAGTTCGAGGTTAGCAATTGGTATGAGAAACGGCTAGCAAAGACTTATGAAGCGCTTTATGATGAGCTCAACGCTACGGCACAAGAGTATGACATACTGAGACTCCTTGATAGGGGGGAATTGTCTGAGGATGAGTGTCAGTTGGACGATGTGGTCAGGAGTATTTACACACCTGCCCCCGATGCTCAATTCCTTTATAATGAATCTCACCTGTTTGTCATTGAGTTGAACGGTCAGCAAATACCGGCGGGTACGTACAGTTATCAATCGGTCCGTGAGACACTATCACTCCATGATACAAAATGCATCTCACACATCCACAACTCGCTTTATGGCCTCAATAATACTTCCATAAGCTTTGTTGACCTTGCCTCTTACATGGCATCAAATTTTGCCCAAACTTCATCTATGAAATTTTGCTTGAGAAGTGTGTTTGTACTGTCTATAATCTTAGTTTTAGCTCTTTGAAAATTTAAATTCTATTGTGTTCAATATTCAACAGTATAATAACACAAAAAATATTAACAAACATTCAAACTATCCATACCATATATTCAAGCTGTTTGACATCAAGAATTAAGTGTGTGGTGAAGAAAACTGGTGACTGCTATGTGTAACTGATAATAATTTTGCTAATGTTTCAAAACTTTCAATAAGGAAAGATTAGTAATGAGTCACGTGTCTCATGGAGTGTTAATGAGCAAAAAAGAGGTCCCCTCACTGTTTTGAGTGTCGTGCATGAACGGTTGTATATTTTTCTCTGAAACTTTAAATATGCAATTTTGACACATACTACTTGCTAGGAAAAATACAACTAAGTTTTGATACAGTGTTGTAAAAGCACGGTACTTCATTTTTCAATTTTGTGTCTCAAATGCCGATTGATAACTGTGCCCTGCCCTACAACGAAGTGCGGCGGTGGCTAAGGATTTCAAGCGAAGAATCCCGAAGCCAGTAGTAGTGATAGTCCACATAAACGGCAAGCCTGCTAGAGCGCTGCTGGACTCTGGATCCCTGTCAGATTTTATGTCAGTAACCTTGGCGGAGCAATTGAGACTACCTTTGGTTGAGCTGGCAATACCAATAACGGTCCAGCTAGCTGTGCAAGGTTTGAGGTCGAAGGTGAACCATGGCGTGAAGGCCCGATTGGAATACCAGTCAATAAAGGTGGAGAGGTATTTCGATATAATCAATCTGCAAAATTATGATTTAGTATTGGGAACACTGTTTATGTTCCAACACAAGATACTGATGGGATTGAACCCACCTTGTGTCGTGATTGGAAGCAACGAACCTCTCCCAATGAAGGGGGAGGAGGTCACAACGCTAGAATCGCGGGTGTTGGAAATATACCAGGAGAACCTGGCTAAAGTGCGCTTGGAGTTGAGGAAATTAACGCGACCACTCTGCGCGAAAGCAAGTGACACCGGCTTACCTCCTCTTCGTGCTATAAATCACACAATACCTTTGATAGATGAATCCAAAATTTATCCTTGGCGCCCGTCGCGATGTCCTGAGGTGCTACGCCCCCAATGGGCAGAGAAGCAATGTTCGTACTTGGCCACAGGGAGGTGGCAAGTCACTAGTGCAGGTAACACTGTACCTATGTTATTCATTTGTAAGCCTGGTTCTGAGAGGTTGCGAACAGTAGTGGACTTACACGAACAAAATAAGAACACCAGGAAACTAACATCACCCCTACCTGATATGGACGGTATCTTGAGGCGAGTCGCGGGGAAAGCATACCGGTCCGTTCTGGATGGACAGGACGCATATGAGCAGATACGAGTGATACCAGAGCATGTGAGTCGCACGGCTATGACCACCCCGGACGGAAATATGGTTAGCCACATACTGCAACAGGGTGATTGCAACGTGCCAGCGACTTACCAAGCATTGATGAATCACTTGTTTGGTGAGTTCCTCGGTAGGTGGATGGACGTCTACTTGGATGACATCATAATATACTCAGATACCTTGAGTGATCACATTGAGCATATCAAGACGGTATTGAGGATATTGGACAAAGAGAAACTTTACCTTAGTGAGAAGAAAATACAATTCTTGTGTGAGGAAGTCAAAATACTGGGGTGCATAGTTGGCAAAGACGGAATCTGCATGGACCCTGAAAAGGTGGACCGGGTGCTGAACTGGAAGGCCCCGACGAACCGAGATCTATGTCGAGGTTTCATTGGATCAGTAGGGTACCTCAGCCGTAGTTGTAGTATTAGACCAAATATATATGGTAATGGCCGGTTTTGGCAATGACATTTTCGATGGCAATTACCAGCAGCACAGTTTGACCTACACACCTGGCTTGTACCGCGCACAGGCTGAGGCCCTCCTCCTAGGCATTCCGTCGCCTGTTGATATACCTGCCGGGCCTGCCGCCAATATTTCCTTCGGAATATTCATATATTCAATATATATTGTAGAATAGATATATTTACATTTCAAATATATCATATTTGGTTGGTTTGCACTAGTGGGGACCTGGACGCTGACCACAATCACAATCAGTCAATACTTTCCACTGATATTCGATATTTCTCAAACTGATGGAGTGAGTCGGTTTGATTTCTGATGGTTTTCACTCACTATTCTACCCATAGAACAAGCAGCCCCACGCCAGTCGACACACCTGTAGTGGCGCTGTCCAACCCGTTACCCAACCCAGATCCGACCCCCACACCAGCTCCCGGAACAAACGATGACTGATCCCAACAGCCTATGTTGAAAAGCTGTTTCGTAACTGGGCAAAAAATTCGCGCCTGGCATTTCTCAATAGACATTTGTCCACTTACCGTGAGCGCGTCAATCAGGGAAAATCGCGAGCAAACGACTATGCCCACGAGGTGGTGCAAGAATATTTCAAATGCTACCACTGGAAGTTGAAGATTTCAGACGAGCCCTCGGAAGATGATCGATTACAGGTGGAGTCGGACGAGTTGCTTTCCCCAATCGAATTCAAGCAAAAATCGCAAAAGATTCTTGTGATGCAGAAGGTACGCGTTTTGTACATACATTTTTCTATAGATTTTTCAACACTCTATTAGGCGATCAAGAGCTGGCTAGATTATCGTGCGAAGTCCTCAAGGAAAGTGTTAGTACGCCGCGGCAAGCTGGAGAACAACAAATGGGCTCGACTTCTCAGTCAACTCTCTGGGGTCCGAAAAAGAAAGCCGAAGGCCTTACAAGCGCACCAGCGGTGGTCGAAAGACCATTTCAAGACCGACATTAAGCACCATTTTCTCAAAAAGTGGCGCAAGGCTGGGCTACCCAGCAAGAAGATGGCGGCCTTCCGTGACGAGATCACACGCAAACGCTTCAAAAAACTATCTGAGGAAGAACAGAAGCGTTGGAGGGATACAGCGCAAGACGAAGGTAAAGCAGCAGTCAAAGAATGGAAGGCACACCTCGAAGCTCCTCCTTCCACATCTCCCGTCGACAGACAAGCGTAAGCATTCAAATCCTTTCGTTTGCATCTGTATTGAGAACTAACTTAGGGCTCTGGACAACCTGGCAACTTTCGCTGGGCCGATTCTTGCTGGTATGTCTGAAATTCTCGGCATGCACGTCTCCCTTTTGGTTGGTGGACCCGAACCACGCAAGCGAGGCAAAATCACCGTCGTCAGGTGTGTTTTTTGATGTTCGTTCCAACACAGAACTAATATCACACTGTAAGTATGCACGAGGGCGTTGACCTGAGTGCCAAACCATGCAATTGGCAAACGCGAGATAGGACGAAATTCAAGACTGTCATCAAATCTTTTCAAGATTACCTATCGCACGCCTACAGTATGTTCTTTACTTATATCATCTCACTTCATGCTGAACACCATCAGCTACACATGATTGTGATTCCCGTCGCCTCCCAGACTGACGTGGATGACCTGTACACTTTGCCGCAGGAAGGCGACCAATCTGATGCCGAGGAAGATCAAGTGACTAAAGCACCAACGGCCGGGTATAGATCCCGAACGAAATCAAAGCAACAAGGTACCAAACGGGGACGTGTTTCTCGGCGTAAGCCTTCTTCTGAGTGCTCCGAGATGGACGCATCATCGTCAGAATCATCTTCCCCATCCTCTTCGTCGTCTTCGTCAGAATCATCTTCCTCCTCCTCGTCCTCAACTTCGTCAAGCTCCACAGACAGCGAAGAAGAACATGGTTCCAGACGGGTACTTCCATTTTCACCACGCAAAGGAAACTATGGCGTTACACACTTTAGTCCACGCCACAAAGCAGCGGCTCGCAGACAACTCAAGGCCAAGAAGAGCCATCTCGCGTCCGAAGGGCCGGATCGCTTATCCAAAGTGTCATGTCCTGTGTCTGAAGTGCCGGACGACACGGAAGAAATTGATGAGCTTCGCGAAGACACCTCTGTTGACAATGCCATGATGACTGTTGATCAGCCTCCAGCTCCAATTGGTAAATGTGTCATTTAATTTGTCTTACAAGTGTATTGGACTGATATCTCCTTAGCAAGCGCATCTGCCACCGCAACTGAGTCACCTGCTGACAATCCCATCCCCCGCCCACCTTTCAATGACAACATGATTGATCCATGTCTCAGAGACGACTCTGGGATAGCTGCCCCTGGTGAGTATTGGTGCTTGGTATACCAACATGTTAATATTGTTTCAACACAGCAACCGAGATTCCTTCACAGGATCAAATCCACGAGCCTGTTGATAGTCACGACATGGATGATACACCCTCTGCCGAACGAGACACTGAAGGGGCTGTGGATGATCGTCACACCCCTCTCAACACGACTCTTAATGAACATGCGGTTAATTCAAATCGGACTGCAAATAGTATGTAATCGATGCTTCTCCTTGTACGCCATTAGTCACTCATGTTTACATACAGCCTCTCCTGATGGCAACCTATCGCTCAGCTTACCTACACTCCCATCCAGCCCGCCATGGTTCAGAAATCCGTTCCAGCAGTTGATGAATCCTGCCCCGACTTCTCCTCAGTTGATCCAGTTATTTGACAAGCTGGTGCGCCTTGAGGATGCATCAAGCTTCGTGAACGAGAAAGCCGTCTTGGGATGCGAACATCGTCCAGTCGAAGTCCACTGGTGGATTTCCCGGGGACGTAAAGGGAAACCAACTATACCTGATCTCAACACATTCATATCGCAATGGTGGTCATGGTGGCTCATGCTGCAACCGGAGTGGAGAAAATGTCAGGTGCCGACACTCACGGCAGGTCCGATTTTCCCTCGCACAGATGACGGCAGTTGGGACTCCCTTGACAAACCTAGGCGTAAACGGCATGCTCTCAGTTGTAGCCACCTTGAAATGGTGGGCAGACGGCGTCGATGGCAAAGGCTACGAAGACTCACGCTGGAAGGATGCTGCAGACGACGTCATGTGGGTTTTGGACCAACTCATAGCAACTCGTTCTATGTCGAAATCTATGGCTCCCAGTCACAACAAGAAACGGGGTCGTTCCGACACGCAGGCCAATGAACCATCATCGAAGAGGACGTGTAACCGGCAGTAATAGAGACTCACTCATTGATGGACCGCTAGGCTAGACATCGAGCTTACTGTTCGCTTGAATACATCTTACGTTTGGCTACTTTTGTATCTTACATGAAGTCAATGCAATATGCAATTCGTCAATTTGATTTTCTCCCCGTGCTCGCTGGTAGATCATGGAACAAAGGCATTATCTACTCTAAAAATGAGGAAGTCAGAGCTCGACTCCAGGAGCCGGCAGTCCCAAGACCTTCTGGTACATTGTTTCCCCAAGTAAATAAGCCTCGTCAAGGTCACCCCAAACGGCTAGTCTGTATAGATCCTCCAGCATAGCTACCAGATGCCCAATGAAGCTAGAAACCTCATCAGCAGCGCGCCATTCGTCACATATGCCACACATGTTGAATATCTTGTCCTGCCCCTGCTGTGCCCATATCAAATAGGGCTCAATGCAACCAAGCGCATCCTTGAGTATCTCAATGTCCCCGACGACACTGGTGCACAATGACATCGCATATTTGCGGAGGACACTCTCGACGTATACTGTGGGTATCCCTGAAGGAACGATTGCCAGGACTTTGTTCTTTGCATCGCGTACGAGCTCCAAACAATCGGATAAAGTGACACTACAGTTGATCATTAAGAACACAATTAATTGCCATCGAAAAGAATATGTACATTGCCTCAAAGTCAACCTCGTCATCCGACATGTCATTTGCGTTAGACTCGGGGAATCTGACGGAGGGAGTGTTGTTTGTACGACTGAGACGATGTTTCAATAAAATAGCGTCTCGGTGCCTAAACACTTCAGTTACAGGGAGAGAGGTAGTAAGAACAATTGAACTTACTTTTCGTAATGTCTTCTGCGTTTCTCGTGGGAGGCCTGCTGTCTGGCTGCAACAGTGTGATGAATAGTAGTGGGGGAACCATGAGGAAAAATCGTGGGTGTGACGAAATGAAAGCAACACCTTGATATAAGGAAGTCAATTACCGTAAATCGATGATCTATGGCGAGGGGCAATGTACATAGTAGTACACGTGAACTGAATGCAAACACACAGTCAATCAATGGAAATAATGAATGATTTCACTTACTGAAGATGCCCGCTTCAAGGCCTCAAGTCCACATCGTTCAATACACGGCGCAGAAGGTAACTGTGTTGAGCTACATAGACTCGTGTTTCAGCTATCTTGATTTAATTTGACGGTGCCAATAACCTGGTGAGTCTACAGCTCAGCGCGCGAGTCTGATCTTGCTTTCGCAACACACAAATGCTCATGGGTAAATCAATGAACGTGAACTACTATTAAAGAGATACATACTATGTGTATTCTGTAATCTTGATTATTTGATGGTAGGGCTGCTAGATTGACCCGTGTTTCAGTGATATTGATTCGATGGTAGGACTATCTTGAACTAGTAGTACTAACTCTCAGAGTCAGTGCGTGAATCCGATCATGCATGCATCAATGAGATAGGCACATCAACGAACTACTATTAATGAGCTACGTACCAGGTCACAATCTTGATGGTTTGACGGTACAACTGCTAACTTGAACAAGTTGAACGTGAGACTGACGCCTGATCAGAGTGCATTGAACAATCACAACGCACAATCATGATGTTGGAGCTAATCATGAATCAACCACATGCTCTTACCGATCCAAAGATGATTATCCAGTTTCAGATAACGAAAGTACATGGCAAGTAATATCAATCTTGTTCGTTTTCACGAACACTGAGTAAAACAATGTTATGCACGCATAAGTGATATCATACACCGTGATGATTCAATATTCATGTGACATAAACAACTACTAGTACCATTCCATTTGCAACGCACCGTGTTGGAGCACATCGCCACATACTCATACCGATCTCAAGCTCATGTACCGTCAGACAACGAAGGTTTATTATTTCTTTTCTGGTGAACGAGCACTAACACACAATGTAACACATTGACATATCATAGATACAACACGGGATTCCTTTGCAAGCAAGAAATACAAATGTAACTACGTGTTTCGAACCAATCTCAAGCTCAAGCACCGTCAGATAATGAAGGTTTGTTATTTCTTTTCTGGTGAACGAGCACTAACACACAATGTCACACATATCATACTAGACACAACACGGGATTCATTTGTAAGCAAGAAATACAAAGTGTAACTACGTTGGAAAGGCTACGCCTTGTCACTGGTGGCTGCTGGCAATGGAAGTGATGTCTATTGCCCTGGGAATCTGCTACTCTAATGAACCTTCCAACCGGGTCTGAGACCCCAGAACCCTGAACCTAACTAAGAATAGCCCCTAAGACTGCTCTGCTGCCGAACCTCCTAATACAAGTGCCCCCCCCTAAAATACGACACTCCGGGGTCGTCGAATGCTCGAGCCAAACGAGTCCCCTGTTCTCTGCCAGCCTCTATCCTTCTGCTTCTGCTAGCAGAGTGCCTGTTCGTGGTAGGAAGCGCCTTAGGCGCCTTGCGTGATACCATCCGGCCATGGGGAATCCTTCTAGGGTTTCTAGCGTGTACGAATTGATTCGTTTCGTCACGATTCGACGAGGTGCTGACCATCTCGGAATGATCTTTCGAGACGCCTTGAAGTTGCTGTCTATATCACTGGCATATACTTGAACTAACTGTCCAGGCTCGAAAACTACCTCACCTTGGTGTTCGGACACTACTCGTCGACTGAACGCCGCTTTCCGTTTGATAGCGTTGGCTACTGCGTTCGCGAGGGCGTCGTTTCTTTGTTGAGAGACGTACGCTGAATGCACGTGAGCTTCGTCTGGTGTGGGTTGGTTCGTCGTGTCGTTGAGTGGGGTACGCGGAGTGTTAATGACAAGACCTAAGAGCAGTTCTTTTGGTGAGAACTTAAACGAGGGCAGAATCCGCGTGTTGAGGTGTTCGATAGCGGTCTCGAAATGGTCTGACCAGCGCGTGGTGACGGATTCGGGGTCGACGTCCGTGGTGTTGTCTTCGCCTAGATGTGGAGCGCACATATGTTTCAACCGACCTAATAATAATTTATTAGTACCTTCGACCAGTCCATTAATCCATGGTGCGTATGCGGGAGTAACGTAGCGGTTCGTATCGTGTTTTTCACACCAAATCTTGACCTCTTCGTTGTCAAAATGCTTTCCACCGTCCGTCATCAACGTTTCTGGGGTGCTGAAGTTGTGTCGTATGCTTTCGAGTCCTGCGACGGTCGATTTCGCCGTGCCGTGGTTTTTGAGCTTAAAGCCCCATACAAACTGTGAATATGTGTCTATAATCAGCAGAACGTTAGTAAATCCCCCTTTTGACTTCGGCATCGTCAGATAATCAGCCACGAAGAGCTCGAATGGATGTCGCCGTATGATGGGCTCAAGTAAAGAGTTAAGGTGCGTCGCACCGAAATTTTTACACTGCCCACATTCGAGGATGGCGGTGGTGACTGATCGGTCTAGACGGGGGCTGCATATGCGGTCGATTAGCTGTAACTTGATCATATCTCGCCCCCAATGTCCATGTTCCACGTGTTCCTTGCGAGCCAGTTCAATCGCCTCGCTTTGGGGCACGCACTCCAGCCTGCTTTGGACTCTAGTTGATGGTCTGTTAGGTATCTTCCAGAGTTTGTCGTCCTCAATGAAGAACTGCTGGGCCCTATGTCGTGCGCGCCTTTTGACGTTGACTGGTTTATCTGAGTCTAGGTCACACAGTGCCTCGACGACCTCTAAGAACAAAGGTTCTTGCTGGAATCTGTTGCGGAGATCTGTAATGTGCGGGTCATGGTTATTCGTCATGAGTACGGGCGACGTCACCTCGATTGGATTGCGTTGTGGGTTCTTGGACGAGTCTTGGGGGTTCTTTGAGGAGTCGTTGGGGCCATGGGGGTTCTTGGACGAGGTGTTGGGGCCATGGGGGTTCTTAGATGAGGCGTTGGGGCCATGGGGGTTCTTAGACGAGGCGTTGGGGCCATGGGGGTTCTTAGACGAGGCGTTGGGGCCATGGGGGTTCTTAGACGAGTCTTCTTGTGGGTTCTTGGATGATGATACCTTGAATAGATCTTGGACGATTCCTTTCGTGGCTTCCCAATCTTCGTTGACGGTCCATTCCGCTCCATCTCCAGGAGATGGCTCCCTCGTCACGAAGCTCCTGCTCAACCCGTCTGCTGCTGTGTTGGTGACGCCAGGCCGGTGTCGCACATCTATAATGTGGTAGGCCAAGATGCCATCCCTCCAGCGGGCATGCGCGGTGCTTAACTTTGAACTGAGTAAGGTGTCCCTCAAGGCTTGGCAATCCGTTTCTATCTCAACCGGTGAGCCCCAAATGATATCGGAGAACTGATCTAGAGCGAATTTCAGTGCAGCAAATTCCAGAAGGTAAGGCTTGTACTTCTCTTCTGTGTTCGACGTCCGTTTCGAGGCATATGCTATAGGGTGATTCGCCGTGACTATGCTACCAGACGACAGTGTCGTGGTATGTTTTTGACTAAGGATCGCCCCGAAGCCTTCTTGACACCCGTCCGTTGTGACGATGAAGGGCGTGCCATCGAATCGGGGACTCTTTAGAACGGGTTCCTCGACTAGGATCTTCTTGAGGTTCATAAACGACTCTGTATGTCGCGGTCCCCAGCGTGATTTCAGATGAGTTGTTCGAAGGTGTTGACGGTATCGGAAACGGCCCACTCGCTGTCCTTCCGGTGGTGTACCAAGGCGTCGTACTAGATCTGTGAGGGGCGCGGCTTTTCGTGCGTAGTCTTTGATGAGCGACCTGAAATATCCAGTGAGTCCGAGAAATTGCATGAGGTTGTGTACCGTATTAGGAATCTCCCAGTTTACTACTGCGGATAGTTTTGAAAGATCCGGTTTGATTCCCTCCTTTCCGACCCTGGCTCCCGCAAAGACGATTTCCGACATGAACAACTGAGTCTTTGACGGCGATAGGGAGAGACGCATTGATCGTACGCGCTCGAAGAACTTGCGCAGACGCGATAGTTTCTCCTTGAAAATGTCACCTGCCATGCCAGTGTCATCAACGTATAACTCAAATAATAGCCCAATGAGATCTCTTAGCGCGATGGCGGCCATGTCCCCAAAGTTCGTTGGGGCGCCCGTTAAGCCAAACGGCATGCGACAATAACACTCGTATCCTCGTCCCTCGGTGTAGAAGGCTAAATATGGCTGAGTGCTTTCGTCTACCGGAATAGCATAAAACCCCGCTGCGAAATCAATTATACTGACCCATCGATGTCCGCTTAGACGTTGTTGTTTTGCTCGAATGTCGCCTTGGGGCAGTGGGGGAATTTGACTGGCGTTGTTGATTTCCGCAAAGTTCTGGCAGATTCTCCATTTTGGCGTGCTATTCTTGTTTGCGTTAGTAGTTCCAGTTGCTGGTCTTCGAGGTAGGTCGTCTCGCGTCGGGAGACCATGTGCTGCGCACTGATCATTAACGCGGTGCAAGAGTTCTTCTAGGGGAAGGCTCCCAGTGCCATGTGCCTTCTGGGCCAATACTGTTGGGCTGGCTGCCTTTACGTCCTCTGGTGCGATACGACGGATAATGCCCGCGGTTTCTAGCTCGTTCAGCCTGTCATACAAGAATGCACGTTGTGGCGGTGTCAACGGCCGTTGGTTAACCTTCGTGTTAAACTTCGTGCCTTCCGGGAAGGTAAGTTTAAACATCTTGAAATCCACTGGGAAAACTTCGCTAACTGCCAACGCAAAAGTGTCAGCAAACTCTGCGCACAAGTCACGCACCTGTGTTCTCTGGGCTGGGGTGAGGTCATCGCCGATCTTGATCTGTTGCAGGATTTCTGCTACTCGCTCTGCTTTGAATGGGTTAGTGTGTCGTGAATATATACCTGTCGTTGGCGATGATGCGGGAAACTCAGGAATTTCTCCCAAATTGTGATCTTCCGGTTCTTCTGATACGGGCCACACTGGTGTCGTCGTTGTCGATATATCCGGTGGAACGTCCTCTGCTGAATACGCGATAGGTGAGCAAGGCGTATTCGTTGAAGTCTCGTCTGCTGGGCTTAGGTGCGGTTGGCGATTAGCTATAACTACGTGGGCTCCTGCCTGCGATAGAGCGTCTGTGTATGCTTCCAGTCGCTCGTTTGTACACTGTGGATTAACTGTAAATACAAAATGTTCATTAGTAGTTGTTATTGAGTCAGAAGGTTGGGGACGGGGCTTAGGTTCGGATGGTACAGTTATCGTTAGGAAGACGGGGCCGTCATCATGTACTTGGGGTTCATTATGTACTTGGGGCTCGTTATGTACTTGAAGGGACTTGGGTCGTGGTGCTGCGGGTGTATTAGCGATATTTTTGATGGTGTAAGGATGGGGTGAAGCTGGAATTAAAATGGTGTCAGTTCCGTAGTCATGTTTAGCCTGTAGTTGTTCCAAAAGAGGCTTTCCGATCAGAACGTTCCAGACGCCGCCTCCATCGAAGACTTCGAAAGACGTGCGGACTTTGGCTTTGTTCCACTGGAACGTTCCCGTCCAAACTCCATGTGATGGTACCTGAGTACCGTTAGCCATGCGGAGAACGCGATTCGACTTCGTGAGTTTCCTAAGGTGTTTTGCAGCTTTGTTGAACGCTCTAAGGTCTATTGCGTTGATCATGGCGCCGTCGTCGACATTAGCTTGAAAGCACGACGTTTTGCTCCCGGTCCATATAAGATGATCTGTGTGACGAATGGGGTACTTTCGATCGTGTTGCTTGGTACGTCATCGTTATCTGACACGGTGTAAAGGTCGACAATTGACTGTTCGCTTCTGCCCGAGTAACAGTCAGAAGAGGCTTTCGATTCACAAGTAGATACAAGACTTAGCGTGACGAAGGAACTATCTGTAGTAGTGCTGTGGTCTACTGGTTTCTGTACGGTAATCCACGAACTCGATGCGTCAGCTTCTGCTACTAGGTGGGTTTCAACATGCGGAGGGCTACTAGGGGGTGAGTCTGTGTGGTCTGGGTTAAATAAAGAAGTAAAGTCGGATTCTGGAAATGGAAGGTCCATGAGGAACGAGCTGGAATCAACGCTAACGGGTGATGTTGGTGTTTGCTGCAAGTTTTCCTCTGTCGCGGAAACATCGATGCTTGGCATGATGAGGTCTCTACTTGTGTCGTCCATGCTCAATGTTTCCGCCATCTGCATGGCTGGGGTGTTGGGCGCTGAGGTATTGAATTGTGTCGTGAATGCGGAGGTGGATACTGAGGGCAGGCTGCTTGAAAGTAGACTTGGGGAACTAGAGAGCGATGGGGCTGCTGATGTTGGGACCGCAGGTAGGTCCCCTACTGCTGCGGTCCGAACTCGTTTCCCGCGCCCTGATAAGCTTCGTATGGTTCAGCAAAGTACGAGTATTGAGGGTATGCTGCTGTCGGGTTCGGATATGAGTTCTGCGGCATGTTATACTGCGTTGGTGTTGCGTTCGACACGAACTGGACATTTGATGTTGGCCCCGGTGTGGTTGGTGTTGCCAACGTTCTGGACACTAATCTCGACACAGTCTCTCTCCATTTCGTCTCCTGTGTGGGGACTGGTTCGCCAGCACAATCGTACGCCTGGTGTGGTGGCATTGTCGCCATGCCACAACTAAAACACTCCCTTGATCCTATAGGTGACGTTCCAGGTTTTAGCGGGTAAGGTCTCTGGGAGTTGGGAATAGCGTCTGTCCCGTGTTGCGCATGCCACTCTTGGATTTGCTGCGCGTAGGCTTGCTTGCCAGCCTCGGAGTTAGGATGGTGTGGGATCGTAGTGTACTGTGCTGCAGTACGCATGCGGTCTGCAGGTGAGCCTCCTCGGCGTGTTGGGGTCTGTGGATACCCTCTGTATCCATAGAACAAGTTGCCGCGCGTTACTGGAGCTGTCTGGGTGAACAAATGTGCAGCTTGTGGTGTTTGGGGAACTTGGGGCGTCATGAGCGTTGGTGGTGGTTGGAACATCGATGGAGCTGGGGGCACCAGCGTTTGACTCTGAGGGGGCGGCATCATGGTGGGGTTGTAGCGATAGTTGTACCTGTATGGCGGTTGCGAGACGTAGGGAGCTTGTACTGTTTGTTGGGGGGCTTGGGCTGCTTTACGCTCGTCGGCTGTTTGGTTCTGCAGCTTGTCTACGTCCTCGCGGAGTTTCCTGTCCATGACCAGACGTTGTTTCGCCCTGAGTAGCTGGGCTGCTGAAACTTTTGCTACATCCGTTTCAAAATCCGTCCAGGAGGTATAGTTGTCGACCAGTAGGTCGCGCAGGACTTCCGGAGTGTTGTCCAACACGACGTCTAGTAAGTGACATTGAGTGTCATTGAATCCTTGGGCCATTCGCGCGACCTTCTTCGCCCATCTCACATGTCCCCATTCTCGTCCCCGCTCCTCCTCTATCATCACACCTATCTCCTCCTCCTTTAGTACTACTGCCTTGATTCGCTCCTTCTTCTGCGCTACCGTTAAGGTGACCTGGGTTGGCTGAGGCCATCTTACTTTGAATGCCGCTCAAAACGCGGCCCATGTTGCCTTGTCAGTTGCTGGAAGACTTGCGTACCAACTCTCTGCTGGGCTTGCGGCGGCACATTGGAGTTCGAACCGACTGAGTTTGTCAGTGTCGGTTGCGGTGGTGGGTAATGACAGTTCGTATTTGCGCAGCCAGTTCGTAGGCTCTTCACCTTTCTCATAATCTCCGTAGAAGCTGGGTTGGGGTGTGATGGTGGTGCTAGACATTAGGGTACTGGGTGCGGGTGGGGCCGGAACTGTTGCAAATGGTGCTTGTGGTACTTTGGTCAAAGCAAGTCGCTGTTTTATGAACCGTAGATTAGCGTTAGGGGGGTTGAAATGAGACTTAGGGTGCGGAAGGACTGGTAGGGCTGATCCGAAGACAATTTTCCTGGGGGGCGACAGTTGGCTATCTGAAACCGTGCGTCGGAGTGTTGGTCCGTCGTCAGCCGAGTGCGAAATCTTGCGCAGACGACAAAGGTCGTCCAATAAGATAGCCGTTGCGTTCTGCTCACTCTAGTCACCAGTTGGAAAGGCTACGCCTTGTCACTGGTGGCTGCTGGCAATGGAAGTGATGTCTATTGCCCTGGGAATCTGCTACTCTAATGAACCTTCCAACCGGGTCTGAGACCCCAGAACCCTGAACCTAACTAAGAATAGCCCCTAAGACTGCTCTGCTGCCGAACCTCCTAATACAACGTGTTTCGAGTCTCGACGCTGATTAAACATTGACCTTGAAGGAACAGAATATTCAACAATCATATCAACATATTTAACAAGATTGGACGTACATGATCACTCGGTTGAATCGACATCCGTCGCAGTGCCAGCGTCTGTAATGGGAACAGCGTAATTTGAAGCTGCTGCATCCACAGCTGCGTGGTATGCTCGAAGTCGTGCATTATAATCATCCTCCGCTTCCTCCATAATGACTTCACGGATCAGATGACGGAAGCTTCGATTCTTCGTTGAATCAGTAGTCAATACCTCCACAACAGCGATTGCTATAAGCTTGACTAAGAAGCGGGTGAGTACTGGATTCTGTCAACGATAATCAATCTCACCACAGCAGTTTGGCATGCAAATTCGAGCCACTCGACCACCGCACGGACCACAGATGCTTTCAAGTTCAACATCTATGTGTCCACACTGGAAGACACTCCCGACGTTGTGTGGAGTATTGCTGTCAGGCGAGGGAGAAGGCATAGGAGCGGTGGGGATGTTGGGTGAGGGTGGAGGTGTGGGTGTAGTGGACATGTCAGGCGAGGGCGGAGGCGTACTAGCGGTGGACATGTCTGAGGGTTTAGGTCGGTTGGGTTCAAGTTCAAATTTTCAAATTCACGCTTTTAAATATTTAACAGGGCTTAGTCTGACTTCGGTGCATATACATTATGAACCGAACAAGCAATGAATCGACCAGGTACTTCTTGATATATCTATCTGCCTCCGATGTGATCGTCTGACACCCTCTTTTGTACATGCTTCTTTTTTGAAGCACTACGACTCGGAGGAGGGAGGAACTTACTCGCGGGAGCACATGTCTACTGGTAAGCTCTACTATAATTTCCCCCTCGAACGAGCCTTACTCATGGCAAGGAAAAGAAAATATGTGGCATACCGCTATGAGTCCGATTCGGACGATGATACGACAACAGCCTATGCCAGGATGGTAGCAGTATCAGCCAGCGGTCGCAGGCAAGTCATCATGCCTTGCTCCCCGACAAAAAATAGGGCGGGTGATGGGGTGGAACACCAATTTCCCCTGCAAACTGATACTTGGGAGTCAACCCTTGGTGATTACTTTGTGTTCGACAACGATGTTGAGCCCCAACCCGTCATGGTGGTCAAGGCGCCAGCAAAACGTTACGCGAACTCAGTGAGATTTCACCAATTTTTCCCTTCGCAAAATTAACTCTTTATAGGATGCACCTTTGCATGAATGGATGGGCGTCAAGGAGCATGTTGGATTCCGTGAAGAATACCTTCTCGAGGAGCTACGTCTGGAGGGCCGTGGTAGCTTGGCAACGACACCGTGTTCATGCAGTGATATCAATAATAACATCATACAGGAACGCCTGTATCGCTGTGAAGATTGTTTTGGACCGGAGATTATGTGCAAGACTTGTTGTTTATTAAAGCATGCACATCACCCTCTACATATCATCAATGTGAGTGTTTCAAAGCTCTGGTTTTATTTCTAGTTTTTTGATGATGCATAGAAATGGAACGGGATTTATTTTGAGCGCACTGCCTTGGCCGACATGGGCTTGAGAGTTCAACTGGGACACGAAGGCATGCCATGTTTATGTCCGCAAAGAGGGCATATTTCCTTTGTCGTTATTCACACCAACGCAATTCATCGAGTACATGTTGATTTCTGTGGGTGCCATCAGCGAATTTCTCATCGCCAGCAACTGTTACGTTGCGAGTGGTACCCGGCTACCCTACATTTTCCTCAGAGTGCCTGTACGAAACGGGTTCTAGAGTTCTTCCTTGTTTTGACGTGGTCAAGCAAAGTATCTGGCTACGAGTTCTACTCAAGTCTTGAACGACTCACTGACAACACGGGTTTGAATGTACCTAAGGTATGTTATTGCAACGGCCTATGTCTTGCAGATATTAACTGCTGTCACAGTCTCGGTACAAGGAATTTATGAGGATGGTCCATCAATTTCGGCACATTAAATTTATGAAGCAAGCTGGCCGTGGCAATATAATGGGCGGCATCTACAAGACTGGGCCTGGTGCATTAGCCATCAAGTGTCCCGCTTGTCCACAGCCTGGCGTCAACTTGCCGGAAGACTGGGACAAAGTAGAGGGATCAATGAAGTAGGTTTTTTAAACATTCGCTGCATTCATTAAATGTCCCCCCCCCCCTCATAGATTTCTCTACTATCTCATTATCGCTATGGATGCCAACTTCCGCCTCAAGAACAGGAATCGATCTTCTGGCGTAGCCGATCCTGGGCTGTACACAGGTCTGGCATACTTCGTTCCAGACAAACCTTACACAGAACACTGTACTCAAGAATGCAAGCCAAGCTGATGTAGGTTTTTGAAATTTTCACTCGTGTTGTCCATGCTAAAAGGAGACCAACCGACTAGATTAGCACTTGTTCAGGGTTTAAGACATTGGCGCACGCTGAATCGAAGTACTCAAATGGGCTGCGAGTGACTGGTGTCGGCTTATGTCTTTGCAGCGCGCCATGAATTTGTTCGACCTCAAGGAGTTGGAGACCTTCAAAAGGGTGAAAGGTATTATTGTTTAAACTGTCTGTATCCAACCGTCTAATGAAGAATTCAGATACGCTAATATGGATTTCATCTTTTTTTCATCCATCATACCTCTCCTCCTTCTCTCCGTCGTCATATCTTATGACATCGCTTGCCAGTGGAAGCTCAATCTCGCAAAGAGAATGAATGAGCTTCCAGAACATCTTCAGATGCCAGCGGCTGTCACTCTTGCAGCATTTATTTTTGGAATCCCTAAGTTTCACTGTCCTGCGCACAGAGGAAAAATGTGCGATCCCGCATTCCTTGAACCTTATGCCAGGTGTAGGACGGACTGATGGCGAGGGAATCGAGCGCAATTGGGCAGAGATGAATCGTGTTGCAAACAGCACAAAGGAAATGGGCGCCGGTTATCGAACACGATGTCCTCGACGACCATTTCGGACATCACAACTGGCGCAAATATACTGGACTAGGTAAGATTTTTTTTTCTGTTCCCACCAACCCAACGACTCATTCGCTTTACAGGACTCTTGCTATGGAGAAAACTTCTCAATGCCATCAAGGAACGTGGTCGCCACCAGTCCTTTTTGCGTGATTTTAATTTGACGATTGATGATGGCCATCGAGGAGAATGGACTGCGATGGTCGAGGCTTGGGAACAGCGACAAATCAAGTCCGAATCCATATGTGCTCAGCAGAATCAGTAACTTCTATTCATACTTTTGATTTTTTTTTGTTGAAGCTGATTCTGGTCCAACAGACCTTTCAGAAGCACAAGTACGTGTTAATCTTGCGGACGACGAGAGGACTGCTATCAGTCACGGGCGTCAACTTCCGCATGATATGACTCCTAGTTCTTTCATCAACATGGGCCTGGTTCTTGAAGAATCACAGTGAGTTCTGCTTCTGCAGTGTCTGAGACCGTCTTCTGATCATTGCCAGGCGACGAATCAAACTTGATCTCACATCATCTCTTAGTGTGAATGGGTATGCCGAACTTCACCAACGCCGGGTCACACTACTGACGGCAGCTAGACCGCTTCCGTGGCATACAGAAAGCATATATGGTAGGTATCGAAAGCTGGATTGAAGAGCGTGACGAGAACTCGTCTGATGACGTCGAGGACAAATCTCTCTGGCTACCATCAGCACTCCCTCCCGCCTGATCGAGAAGTCATGTGTATGAACGATATTGCTCACATCGAGGCTGAACTCCGTAAGGGGCAGTGTCGTGATTCACTCGATAAGCTGCGCAGGCAACTACATACCAAATCCCATTTCGTCAAACACCTGCAATCTCGATTTACGTGGACAACGAGCCAACACTCGCGCAACTTCCTTTCTTGCCCGCTTCGACAGCAAAATCAATGCTGCTGCTGGAAAGTACCGTGTCACTCAGTCAGCATTGCTAGAACTGATCGGAAGCAACGAGCTGGAGGGGGAATTTCGATGTCTAGAGGCGAAGGACATTGTGGCACCTGTCGACATGGTGTCGGATGCCAGGAGTACCACTGGAATGCGTGGAAGGACGAGATCCGAGCGAGACGAATCTCGTGGATTAGGGCAAGGCTACCAGATGACGTCGTGGATTTGGTTTGCTTCGGGAGTTCAGGCTGACGAAAGTGATGCGGGTCTGAGTGATGGTGAGCATATTCACTGCTACATTTATGGATGTTTTTTTCTGATAATAAACGGTAGTGTTGCGTGTAGAATGGGCCAAGTCTCGCGCACGCGCACAACGGTGGAATGAAGAAGTGTTGCTTCTTAAGGAGGAAATGCGGCGAACACGACAGTTTCTTGCATGGCGTGCACAACAGTGGCTATCGATTACTGACCTATCACACCAGGATGCGCAGATCGTGGCTGGTGCCGTCGCATATGCCCACAGGCAGGCTGCAGTTCAGCGCTCATTACTGGCTCGTTTCACTACTCTCTGGGGCACTGGAGTTGGTGAGGATGTCGCGGTTGTTGAGGATGAACTAACTGAATGTTTCGCTGAGGACAAGGACGATTTTGACGAGGAGGAGGGGTAGGCATCAATGGGCTTTTGTGTACTATTTTATCGTTTGTTTAATTAGTCATCGTGAATGAAACATTTATTCGAAACCTACATTTAATCATGATTATTAGTGTGGATACCCATAGAAATATTATTTACTGGTGCAGACCAGCTCTGGGTGCTGGGGTGGAAAGAGCCACGGTTTAGGTCAAAGTGTGCCACTGGTGGTTGCCTGTGTTATATGCCAATTTAAAAACTGGTAGTAACCATTTTACTAGGTCTAATACTACAACCAGGGGTGGGTACCTAGCGGATGACATATACTGTGTGAGGGTACCTCTGGGAGTTCTGTCTGAGGTTACGGGAGACGGTGTCCCATTTAGGTGGGACTATACTCAGCAGCGAGCCTTTGAGACGGTGAAGCAGTATGTGGCCACCTGCGCACCTCATTGTCGTGTGCCGTTGGTATACAGGCCCGACGCCCCACCCATCCCTATGATGATGGACGCTTGCTTGGGCAGCATTGGAGGCGTGGTCGCGCAGGGGGCTGACTGGTGAAAGGCTAAGGTGGCCGTGTTCTACTCTGCTAAGCTGAACTCAGCACAGAGAAATTATCCTGTTCATGAACAGGAGATGTTAGCGGGAGTGGAGACAATGCTGAGGCATCGCGACATCTTACAGGGGGTGAAATTCACATGGCTCACTGACCACAAAGGGCTGATTCATCTATTGAATCAGCGAAACCTATCTGGGAGACAAGTGCATTGGGTTGAGAAAATCAGCGAGTTTGACTTCGAGGTGAAGTACTTACCGGGTGTAGAAAATCTGCTCCCTGACGCCCTGTCCCATATGTATGTGTTCGACGCGCCAGGGACCGTGCGTACCGCCAGCGAGTATATGGAGCACGACAACGTCGACAGGGTTGTACAGCCCGACGGGCTGGTGTCGATGCCCTTAATCGTGGGGCAGGAGGCATTGGCGGGGAGTCCGTGTTGTAGTGCACAAGTTGCTGAGAGGTCAGTGAAGACAGGTCAAGTCGAAGACCGATCTCCAGGAGCTTCTGATCCATTGATGATCAGAACCATCTGGAGAGCAGGCAGTGAAGGCCTGGGGCATCGGGCCACGACTATGCCCTTGTTAGCACAGACGGGGAGGGGCACCACGCCCTCTGTTGCAACTAAGGGGAAAGCGGGGTTGATGCAGGACAGGGTTTCCCTGAAGCAACTTTATGGTGGGCCTTTGAATAGGTCGGCCCATGCTAGCGAAGAAGCTGAGCAGAGATCACCTGCCACATCGACAATTCTGCGTCCTCGCGGGAAGGTCGCGATGGTGCCCACGGAAACGGTACCGCGTTCTCACAAAAAGCCAGCAGTGGCACCAGCGGAGACGGGGCATCCAGAGACGTCCCAGGAATTTGCTAGAAGGATGAAAGGTCATTTCGTGTTGCTCGGACTGGGCAAATGAAAGGAAGGGGGAGAGCGGTAACACTTACCACTCTGAACCACCCAAATTGCCTACTACAATGGATAAAGTACAGGACATAGAGCATCCCAGTGTAGAAGCAGTAGCCCTACCAACCTACCCTGAGGAGGAACTAATGGGGAAGTTGAGGCATCAATATGATAAAGACCCTTTCTTTAAGAAGATAACTGACTCACCAAAAGAGTTCCGCAACTTCGTGATGGAGAATGGGATCCTAAGGATAAAGCTTGCTGATCAGGTAGTGATATGTGTACCCGACATCACAATTGACAACAGGAAGCTGAAGGAATTAGTAATCAGTCAAGCCCACTCGCTGTTGGCCCATCTTGGGGCGAGAAAAACACTTACTTACCTTCACGACCATGGATATGGTACGGGACGTGCAGTCGTATTGTGAAACCTGTGTGACATGTCAGCGAAGCAAGCCATCCAATCAAAGGCCATATGGGTTACTCAACTCATTATCAGTACCGTCCTATCCTTGGGAAGCTATGGGTATTGATTTTATAGGCCCGCTACCTATATCTAAGGATAGGAACACTGAATATGACTCGGTTACCGTGATAATCGACTTACTAACGGGTATGGTCCATCTCGTGCCCAGTCAAACGACATATACAGCTCGGGATGTAGCGGAACTCATGTTCTCCGAGGTATATAAACTGCATGGGCTGCCCAAAAGGATAATCAGTGATAGAGACGTACTGTTCACAAGCGGATTCTGGACTCACTTTCAGAAACTGCTAGGTGTAAAGCAGAGGATGTCCAGTGCCTACCACCCTGAGACGGATGGGGCCACTGAGCACACTAACAGAACTGTTACGCAGATGGTGAGGTCGAGTATAGCACCCAACCAGAGGGATTGGGCTGTGAAATTACCTGCCATCGAATTTGCTATTAATTTAGCGAGCTCAGAGAGTACTGGGTACTCACCATTTTTCACTAACACTGGGCGTGTACCGCGGACAATGATCTGGAATAATCCAGGACCATCAGAATATCCAGGAGTAAGGGCATATGCCATGAAATTGAAACATACCATAATGGCCGCGCATGACGCGATGATAGCAGCACGAGTGAAACAAACCAAGGACGCAAATAAGCGTAGACGTCCTTGTCCCTTGGAACAAGGTGATCTGGTGTATCTGTCAACAAAGAACATCAGTTTTCCTAAGGGATTAGCTTGTAAGTTCTTACCTAAATTCATGGGACCTTACCACATTCTAGAAGACTTCGGAAACAATTCATTCCAACTGGACTTACCTAACCGGATGAAACAACGAGGGATCCACGACGTGTTCCACTCATCTTACCTTCACATTCACCTGCCAAACGATGACCGACTGTTCCCTGGACGGTTGGAGATGCAGGTCGCGGACTTTGAAGAAGAGGAACAGGAATGGGCGGTTGACCGGATCATTTCCCATAAGGGAACTCGATCGGAGGCTGTGCTCGAAGTTAAGTGGAAGTCGGGGGACGTGATGTGGCTTCCGTACCATCGGGTCGATCACTTGGACGCGTTGAAGGAGTATTTTCATGTCTTAGACATCGAAAATGTCTCTGAATTGACAGAAGGTAACAGATCGCCACCAACTGACGACCCACAGGTTTTTCTAGGTAGTCTGGGCTGGGAGCTAAGGTATATAACATGCCGCTCACCCTCTGCTACAACATCCTCCGCCAACATCAACATTACCCCAGCCGACTTCGCCGATAATTCAACCACCATGACCACCAACACTCCTATCCCTCTCTTTCATGCCTTGGGCAATGGGCGTTTCGCCATGCCTGACAGGTATAGACCCAGTGTCACTCTACTCCTAATGCTGGATCAGATTCGCATCTACCTCCAGCATGATGCTGACTTATGAGGAGGAAGCAATCCTACTGCTATCCCGTCCCCCGTTGGCTACGACAAATTCGCCATTGCGCTCAACAGTAATGGGGATAACGGAATCCAGGTCGCGCTGGTCTTGGAGGGTAATTCCGGAGTGCGTGTGCAAGGACACTCTCCCACCCTCGCGGAGCTCGTGGGTCTTGACGCATCATACCGCCTCCTTCGCAACCCAGAGAGGAAGCTGGAGGAAGGTGGTTAGACCAGCGTCGTTCAGAACTCATGGATGAAGCTTTGTGGGACAACCTAGAGCGTATCCGCAAGCAGAAGCAATGGAAGGAGAGAGGGGTGGCTGAAAGACGCGCCAAGAGGCAGCGTCGCAAGGATGATGAGGCACTCAAACCATTCACGGTGTCGAAGGTCGGCCAAACCACTACCAATGCCCTGGCCGGACCATCCACCACCACTTGTGCCCCTTCCCCATTCATCACTAATAATCCTCCGCCTCCTGTGACCCCTGTTCCCGAGAATCCATCTCCACCTGAGGATGTTGACGCGGATATGCTTGACCACGAAACCACGGGTGATGTCATGGATGCGAGGCCAGCTAAGGGGAAAGGGCATGTCCCTAAGAAGTAGAGGTCATTGAGCAACCTCTGGAGGGGGGTATGTGACAGATAGGCCGAGCCTAGACCAATCACGCACATTGTCGAGAGTCTTAGATCGATTCCCCCCTGACACGTATGAAACAAAGTATCTTTAACAGTTGATTTCTTATTTATCACGCGCCTTGCTTTACTATACACTATAAAGTCCTACCTACGTTGTCTAGTATAGTTTGGCAGTCTATAATCTTATCTTGTATCTGGTTATCTGTCCGTCTGAATTTCCCACTGTGCCGCCTCTGAAAGCCATAAGCTTCTCACAGTCGTCACAGACGTGGAGCGGATAATTCCGAAAGCTTAGTCATATGTTAAAGCTCCGCTCAAACCTTAACTCCCATATCATCAAGTTTTCCATCATCTTCGTCAGCGTATCGCTCGAGCTATCTCACAACTTTGACAACAAAAACATCAAAAGCTCGTCAAAATGGTATGTTGTATGTCTCTGATATGTGTCTAAAATCCTCACAGAATTTGTTCAGACTCTTGCTGTCGATCTATTG
Source organism: Suillus clintonianus (assembly GCF_016758775.1). Taxonomy (NCBI): domain Eukaryota; kingdom Fungi; phylum Basidiomycota; class Agaricomycetes; order Boletales; family Suillaceae; genus Suillus; species Suillus clintonianus. The sequence goes on from NW_024539301.1 coordinate 155,390, forward strand.
AACCCCTCTGCGGAACATGAACGCAAGCAGCACAAGCTCAAGCGTCTCGTGCAATCCCCCAACTCTTATTTCATGGATGTAAAATGCCCAGGTGCGCCCCGTCGAGACAGACGCTATACCACTAATCTCACTGGCTATTTGTTTTAGGATGCTTTGCCATCACCACTGTATTCTCTCATGCGCAATCAGTAGTTCTTTGTGGCTCGTGTGCAAGTGTCCTCTGCCAACCTACAGGTGGTAAGGCAAGACTGACCGAGGGTATGTTTCAAATTATGATGTTTTGTAATTTATTAACCTTTCGCAGGTTGCTCATTCCGCCGGAAGAACTAGACACTACACTTGCACTCTCCTAGCTAGTACTTACTTTGTTTCTCAGTCTGTTCCCTTTGACGTTCATTCAATATCGTCTCGACATTTAAACGTTCTTTGTCGGTTCGCTTGCTTTCAACCCTTGCAAGTAACTAGGCTTGACGGCATTGAGTATCTAATTGATCTCACCAAGCCTCGCGGGAGCGCAGGCTGCGAGGATTAGCCAGTAAGAGAGTCTTTCGCGCGACTCCGAGTCCGAGTCCATGCTCTTCGGTCAAGCTGTAAATCTCAGCAGCTTAGCCATGACTTCAGGTGTTCAACATTCGCGCGGCAACCACGCTTATTCTCTCAAGTAATGCTGTAGCGACTATACTTTGTTTCGGCGCTCTCGGGGGCGTTGCAACAGCATTCATTGCTACCCTCGGCCCTATGACTGGTCTCCGCACCATGATTATCACCCGCTTTAGCTCAGGATACTTCGGCGGCACCATATACTCAATCCTCAACATCTTCACCCAGTGCGGGGATTCTCATTGATATGCACATTATCTCGCTGATCACGTCTAGGCTCGGCTTTTCTACAACAGCAGTCATTCTCGGAGGTCAAACGCTCGCCAACATCAATCTCAGCACCCTTCCGCTCGTCGTTGGCATCATTATAATTGGCGTGTGTTGCCTCATCCCGTGTTTTGTCGGGTACGACATGGTACACGTCTACGAGCACTACGCATGGATAATCACTAGCATCATCATGCTTTTCCTCTGGGGTCTGGGGGGTAAAGCCGGATATGACGTCAACGCGCAAAAGTCTCTCGAGGACACAGGGCGCGCCCTCTCAGCTGACATTCTCAGCTTTGGCGGAATCGTATTTGGTTCATTCTCGGGGGTGCGTTCAACCATCATTTCTTTGTGTCAGGTGTTAAATTTAGTAAACCAGTGGGCTCCAGTCGCAGCGGACTACAATTGCCGGCTACCAGCCGATACACCGCCCATGCACGTATTCCTGCTTACGTTCTTCGGGCTGTTCATCCCTATCTGCTTCGTCGAGATCCTCGGTGCAGCCCTCATGACAATTACAGATCCCGCATACATAGCTGCGTTCGCAGATGGCTCAACAGGCGGTCTAATCGCGCAAGTTCTCTCTCCCTGGGGCCACTTTGGTCAATTCATCCTCGTCCTTCTCGCACTTTCTGTCATGTAAGAAACGAAACAACCTTTTTGTCCGTACTAACCTAGAAACAGCGCTAACAACATCCCAAACACCTACTCCACTGGCCTGTCCATACAAGCCCTCGGACGCCCATTCGCCATCATACCGCGCTTCTTATGGGTTTTCCTCGCTTTCGTCATATACACCGTAGCAGGTGTCGCTGGCCGGGAACACTTCAGCGCCATCCTTTCCAATTTCCTGAGCATACTCAGCTACTGGACGGCTTTCTTCATCGTAATCGTCGCCGAGGAGCACTTCATCTTCAGGCGCAAGAACGGGCCGCTCGGGGGGTACAATTTGGATGCTTATGATATGCCGTCGAAGTGAGTCTACTATTTTTGGGGTGAAGATGCTGTTGACCCCGCCGTGTTCTCAAGGCTGCCATTGGGCATAGCGGGTATACTTGCAATGTGTTTTGGCATTACAGGTGCTGTCGTTGGGATGTCAGAGGTATGTCATCACCGTGGACTAACCTCGTACACTGACGCATATCAATTCGTTCGTAGGTATGGTACACAGGTCCGCTTGGGAAGATGGCAGGAGCGGCGTATGGCGCTGATCTCGGGTTTGAGGTGTGTTTGATTCTTTGGCTGATTGGACACGCGCTCACCAGATTTGCATACAGCTTGCAGCTGCTTTCTCAGCTGTTACTTACCCTCCGCTGCGTGCTCTTGAGATTAGGCTCACTGGTCGATGATAGGAGGTCTACTGTGCTGAAGTGGTATGAAGGATGTAGTGTCTTTTTGGCAGCTTCTTATTGTAGGAAGAGCGCTGGGTAGATTGACTTATCCTATAGAACAAGACCATTGGAGGCGTCGAGTTATAGCAAGTGCTCGACTTACACATGGCGTGATGCTGCGCAGCGCAGGATCATCCGCATAGTACGCGTTCCAAAGGCATTTTGCCGCGTCATGTCAAGGACCTACTTACTAAAGGGGGTGGTGTCTCACCTACGTCCTTATGCCGGTGGCGTGATGCTGCGCAGCGGCTGGATCAAAACAAATATAGATAGGCACTATGATAGTAGTGCGCGTTCCAAAGGCATCTGACCGCGCCATGCCACGGAGCTACATAAAAGGGGGTGCCTCGTTAATAGTAAGCGCATTGGAACCTTGTCCGGGAAATGACAAGGAACACTGAACGGATCAGGCGAAAGTAACAGGACGAAACTGTGGATTCTTTTGAGCGTTGTACTAATGCGTAGGTGATGGTAGGTAGGAGACCCGAGTCTAATCTTCGTAGTACAAGGTTCGAGGAATATAAGGGGATGCGTCACGTGGAGTATGATAGTGTAAGCGAATGGTAAGCAATCGGCTTACACCCTTCCTTTCTCTGAAGAATTTCATACGGTCCTAGGCTAATTGTCATTTGTTCACTTCTGCGCGTGATGCGGCTCAATCTTCTATAGCGTGTTGCGCTTCATGCGGCTTGTTTTCATCAGACGATATTTGAGGGATCGCGTGATGCGAGTTTTCTTCGACGGATGTTATGATTGTTGAAGGTATGTTGTGAGATTGACGGTATTCGGCTAACACGGCAGTGTCTTCTAGCTCTTTGCCAGGAACCCAAACATCTGCTTCAGGTCCATAGCCGCGCCATCGAACGAGATATTGATGTCCACGTCCGCGAGTTCTGCAATCGAGAAGTTTCTCTATTTCCCACTCTTCCGTTCCGTTTTGTGTAACCACTGGTGCAGGCCGTTGCAGCTCACGTGATGGGTAGAGCTCGGCGTTGTTGGGCACATGGCGTTTGAGCTCGGAGGCATGAAAAGTGGGATAAACATTAGTATGTTCTGGTAAGTCAAGAGTGTATGTGGATGACTCAGGGTTCGCGGGCACTATTCTGTAGGGTCCATCAAAACGTGGCATGAACTTGCCTACACGTTTGTTGTCGCCATTCAGATACTCGCGCCGTCGATGAGCCGTTGAAAGGTAAACGAGATCATTGATTTCCAAGGAAGGTTCTTCGCTGCGATGTACATTTGCGGTGTTTGTTTGCGCTATTCGTGATGCGAGTAGTGCGTCGTATGCATCCGCGACATCAGTCTTTAGGGAGACGATTGCGTCGAGTGCGTTGGAGATGTCGTTTGGAAAATCTGTTCGTGCGAGCGCGATGTTTTCTGGTGTCAGTGGTGGTAGGAGGCGTGGTGTTCTGCCGATGTGGAGATGGAAGGGTGTGTATCCTGTTGAAGCGTTCTTCGTTGACATCATGTTGAATCTTATTCGTGGCAGGGCATTGACCCAACCAGTTTGATGACGGTCGACGAAGTATCGCAAGGCTTGATCGACTGTTTTGTTTGTGCGTTCACTCGCGCCATCTGTCTGTGGGTGGTAAGCGGTTGACATTTTTAGCTTTACACCTGTCAGTCGGTGTAGCGCTTTCCAGAACTTGGAGGTGAAGATCTTGTCTCGATCTGAGACGATACTTAAGGGAAGTCCATTCTCGCAATACCAGTGGTCGAAGAAGAGGTTCGCCACTTCCTTTGCCTTCATGTTCATCCGGCATGGTACTAGTCGGATATCTGCGCCAAGTCGATCGGTAATTGTCATTATGCCGTCGAATCCCTTTTCGGTAGGTAATGGACCGATGAAGTCGATGGCGATGGAGTCGCCTCTATGGTCTGGGATTGGTAGGGGATGGAGTGGGCCAGCTGGTTTGGTGGTACGACTCTTGTTATGTGCGCAGTCTGGACAGGCGGGTATGTAACTTTCCTCGAGGTCGCGACACATATTCGGCCAGTAATATGTGTCGCGTATGTTTGCGTATGATTTGTCGGCCCCGAAGTGACCTAGTTGGTCGTGGGCCAAACGAAAGATGGTTTCGTGGAGGTGGGTGACGCGAGGAATGACCAGACGGTTGTTGAGATACAGTAGTCCGTCTCGTTGTTGTAGACCTGGTAGTGAGTTCAACAATTTAGTTAGTTTAACGCACCATGTATCTGTGAGGTAACCGGCTTTGATGTCGTCGTAGAGCGACACGTCTGGTGTGATCGATAATACGAGCACGACGGGTGTTAAGGATTTTGCAATATTTGTGGGCATGTTGACGGTCCTTTTGGCATACGAAGGTATGTCGTCTTCTGGTGGTAGACGTGATAATGCGTCTGTGACGGTGTTGTCTTTGCCACGAATATATTGGATGTCGAAATCGTATTGACCGAATGCCGAGTAGTTCGATCCTCCATTTCTTGAGTGCGCGTACAATCGCTAATAACTCTTTTTCGTGTACCGGGTAGTTTAGTTGAGCCGTTCGTAGCTGCATTGAGTCGATAGTGCTGCCGTGGTCCGGTCCAGAACCACGGTTCGAACCGAACTTTTGGTCCGGTTCTCTGTGGTTCGGTCCGCGGTTCTCATGCTGGCCAGAACCGAACCGGAAAATGGTTCTCGGTTCTAGGTCCTCCCGAACGGTTCCATTTTGGTTCGGCCTTCCCGAACCATTCCGAACCCTTGTTGACTTCGACTTCGAACTTGCATCTGCCTCGAATTCAAACTGTGCTTCGTGATTCGCACTCTCAGTTGATTGTGCCGCATTGAGGCTTTTGGAAGGTAAGTACCAACTAATTTAAACTCTCAAGTCAGGAACAGTACTCAAAAGCTCGCACATATCCGACTTGCAAAGGCACGAAAATAGACAAGAATGGAACATGAACTCCATGTATCGGGCGATGCGCTACATTCCAGAAGAGGCCTTCTGGTGATCCTGAGAACCCTCTATTAAGGGCCACTGCTGCGTAGCCTGACGTACGACTAGGACGGAGCACCACGCTGATGGAAGGGATGTAGAGTCATATCTGCGTGGATGCCACCAATTGGGTTCTCAGCTTGTGCGAGCGGGGCTGAACTTGCCTTCACTGTTTGTCGTGGTGAGTGTGTTGAAAACTGCAACTGCTGATTAATTCTTCACTACATGTAAGTACCGCAGCGCAACAATGCCCATCGCCCTTACAAATAATCATGCAGTGCGCATTGCAGCGTGTCCCAACGCGTGGTGACAAGGCGATAATATATGACTAAAATGACACTCTGCACGCCCATCTCTTCCTTGAAGTTCCTTCCTCTCAGATCATTGCGATTTCAAACCAGCCTTTGCAATACTAGGTAAGTTCTTATCTTTACTAGACAATCGATCAGATGCGACTTCTGAGCACAGACGATGAGCCGGTCTCAACTGAAAATCCTCTCTCAATTGGCATCATCGCCTAATGATGTGGGGTCAGGTCTTGCGCAATGCATGGGGGCCTTGCGTCTCATTTCATCCCTGCCGAGAGCATCGCCCATCATGGTCGAGTATTCGGGTACGAAGGGTTCCATAACCATTCGGAAGGGAACATCTCTCACGTGTGCCGTTCAGGGTGAGCCTCATCTCATTTCTCGCGGTTCATTCTTCTCGAATGTTAGTCTCACCAATGCTAATCAATTCGAGTAGACTGTTGCCGGGCTTCTCAAATCACCCATGGAGCTCCCTGAAGACTCACGCATCATGTCTGCTGCATTCTACCGCGAAGACGGGACAATTGATCCCGCAAAGGTACTCATCGACGAGGACTCGTGGAAAGAGCTTGTACCATATGTGCATACACTGCACATCGAAGACGAGCGTCAAGCGCATTCGTTATTTGCCACGCAAGTCCTGTCATCAGCAACTTCGCAGAACGCAAGGTTGTCTCCCTCCCCAAGTCCAGCGCTGACTTCCCCAACATGGAGTCTGAATAGCAATGCAAACACTTTCGTCCCCAGCAAAAATACAGCGACGTTGAAATCGCAGGATGGAACAAAGGTCAACCTACAAGCGCTCAGAAAGGGGAATATCTCTCCCGCATGTATGTATCTTTCATCTGGGTTCAGACAGTAAAGCTGATATCAGCCCGTAGCCATCAAACCGTTATCATCGTTGGTGGGTCTAGCAGACGCATAATGGCACTTGAAAAATTTATGGTTCGGTTCGCGTTCGGACCAGAAAAAAACCGGACCGGACCGCAAAGAACGGTTCTTGATGGTCCGGTTCTGGGTTCGACGATTTTGTAGAACCGGACCATGGTTCGGTTCGCGGTTCTCGTCCAGGACCCTCTGAACCGGACCGAACCGGACCACGGCAGCACTATGAGTCGAAGGCAACCGGACATGCTGTTTGTGGTGTCAGGCCCACACTAAGCATGGCTCCGACGCGCCAGTCACTGGCATTGCAGGTGACGAAGATCTTGTTCATTCCAAGGTTGTTGTGGTCTATCGTGGTAAGGCAGTCGCGACTTACGACCAGCTGCTTGATTGCATCGAAAGCCGCTTGATGCTCGTCGTTCCAACCCAGCCATTGTTGTTCGGCAGATTTTGTCGTCAATGGCGTTAGTAGGCGAGTGTGGTCTGCGAGACTTGGTAGGAACTGGTCGAGATAGCGGACGAGACCTAGAAATGAGTGTACGTCGCCCATTGATTTCGGGATGGGCCAGTCCAGAATTTGTTTGGCTTTCGATGTGTCGGCTTCGATTCTGTTCGCGGATATTCGATGTCCGAGGAAGTCGATTTCTGTGCAGAAGAGTGCTGTTTTCTTGGGTGAGCAGAAAAGGGAAGCTTTTCGTAGTGCATCCAATACTAACTTGACATTCTTGGCGTGTTCTGCTATGGTTTGCGACCAAATAATGATATCATTGAGGTAAGCATGACATATTTTGCCGATAAGACCTCGTAGTGCGATGAACATGCGCCATTGGTGTGTTGCGGGAGCATTCCTCCCTCCCTGTGGCATTACTGTCCATTCGTGTAACCCTCTGGGTGTGTCGATGGCGGTATATTTAATGTCGTCTGGGTGGATCCTCGTCTGGAAGAAAGAATTTGTCATATCAATTTTGCCGAAAATTTTACCTTTCGTGCAGTCGCGTAAAATTTCGTCTATTCGTGGTAGCGGGTGGTTGTCGGGCACAGTGTTAGCGTTTAGTGCACGGTAATCATTTACCCACCATGGTAAGGCAGCAGGGTCTTTCTTTGGTATGAGAAATGCCGGAGAGACGAAGGAACTTGAAGACGGTCGTAGTCTTCCCGCAGCAATGTGTTGGTTGAGAAGCGTGTCCCACGCTTCGCGGTACTTTCGGGGAGTGTTGTACAGTCTACATTGAATGATAGTGTTTGAATCCTTTAATTTGATTTGGTGAACGATATTGGTAGGGAGTTCGTCGATGTGTGGGATGTCCTCTGGAAACCTGTCTTCGTACTGACGTCGCATTTCTTTATTGAGGCGTTCGAGTTGTTCTTTGTTCACCTCGATGAAAGCGAGAGTTTCGATATGTTTTTGTAGTAGCGTGACGACATTGGGTGTTTTTGATATGACATTGGTGTCATCGTGTCGGGTGCTCAAGACGGTCTTAAGTTCTTTGAGTACATTCTTGCGCAGTTGACGTAGCTCGTGTTCTGTCGCAATGTGTGGTTTCACGTGTTTTTCATATGTTGGAGGGTTCAAAAGGTCGTAGTTCGAAGCTTTGGCAATACATGTGCGACAGTTGTGATCTATAACAAGGGAATTGTGTGATAAGAAGGGTCCTCCGAGGAGGAGAGGAACGGCAAGCTCTGGTGCAATAATAGCGCGTATCGCGCAAGAAGTCCAATCATGATTAATTGAAGATGGGGTCAAGATAACGTATTCAGAGAATGAAAAAGTGGAAGAAGAATTGTTTAAGAAAGCAGAATTTGCTTGAATCTTTTCATGCAGTTTGCGTTTGCGCTAGTGCTGCCGAAGTTCAGTTCCGTCCAGTTTTTTCAAAATAATTGAGGACCGAGAACTGAACCTCGGTCAAGTTCACAAAGGTAGGGTGGACTCTGGGCTGGACCACTTCGAATGGGTTCACAATGGTCGGGTTCGAGTTCGAACCAGTTCGAACCGCCGAACGCAACATGAAATTAGCAAAATTTTCCAAGTACGAACAATTGTAGTAGGCTAGACTATTCAACAATAAAAATTTGAGGAGCAATGAGCTCAGCCTGCACCATTGCTGAGACATGGCCTTGACGGTACGCACTTTTTAACAGTTGAAGTGCCTCGAATGTCTCTGGAAGTAAGCAGTTGCGACGTGTGGTGCCGGTGATGCCACCACTAGAGAATGCGTGTTCAGATGCTACCGCAGACCCCTGAATAGCGAGGTAATCTTTTGCGATGCGAGCAACAGTGGGATACTGAACCGAGTGATGCTTTAAAAAAATGATTGTCAGCTTCAAGTTACACGGAATATTAAGGAAATGAGGGAAGTGGACTTACACCCCACCACGCGACTACATTCTCAACATCCTCCAGTGGTGCAGCTAAGTAGTCCTCCAATTCCTGATGAGGCCTTTGACGAGCTGCGTCGTGTGAGACGTGAGCTTTGATTGCATCGCACATCCAGCTCTGGCCGTAGGAACCTTGGCGTGAGAGGGATGGTGTAGCAGAATGTGTCGTCGCGGCAGATGAAGGAGGGGCACGATAATACTGATCAAACTAGATACTAAGTTAGTGCGCAGACAATTTATTGAGATACCATGGACTTACCACATCTTCGAGCCGTTTCACTCCATCCGCAAAGTCTTGAGACACCCATTTTGCCTTAGCGTAGGCAACTTTGTAGTTAGGGTCGAGGGCTGCATGAAAGTAAGAGTGTTGTCAAAATGAGAATGTGTGAATTAAGAATGGGGCACGTACCAAGGCAGATGAAGTAGACATATGTGTCATTTGTCTTGTGATACCACTTAGCCAGATTGTCCAGGCCGGATGTGACAGATGCTGAAAGTATGTTGAATGTTGAAGTGCCAGCCATGCGTTCCCACGTCTCTTGAAGATATTCGAAGACAGGAATGGTGCGCCAGACTGTAGGCTCCCGAGTAGCCGAGAAAGTCTGTTGGGCGTTAGCAGGCTCCTGCGCAGTGTAGTGCTAGTTAATACAGAAGGTGAAAAAAAGACAGTTGAAGGAACTGACCTGTAGCACGTCTCGAATCAATTCCAACTTTGACCACTCCTGCTGTGTGAGCTTGAATGCCGAATAGGTTTTCCCTTGTAAGTTGGGGACTTCATCGCTGTCGTCAGCAAGTTGCGTGAACCTGTTCACTCCCTTAAAATCAAATAAATTAGATAGAACATAAAACTTAATATAAAACAAACCTTGCGTAAACGGATCACTCGCTCCAACATTTTGAAGAGTGATGCCCAACGTGTTCGAACCCATTTGAGAAGTTCGAGAGGGGGGAGGTCAACCTCGGCGCAGCACTTCTTGAAGAAAACACAAGCTTGCGGGGACTTTCATATTTGCATGACAAGTGAAAGCGCTTTACTGATAGTATTGGCAACGTCAAAATCGGTCTCGTCATTGTCGTCATTGTCGTCTTCTTCTGCTGTCTTCTTGAGTAAAGCACTGGCGGGTGTCGGAGCCACTCTCTCAACAAAATGCTTTGCTGCAAGATGCAGCGCGTGTTCCATACAACGGTCCCAGTTGGTGCCATAAGGGTCAATCTCGATTGCGACAGTTCGAATTGCTGTGTCATTGTTCGTGGCGTTGTCGGCAGTGAACCAGCCGACCTATGATCAAATGATTAGAGAAACAGTATGTACAACAACATAAATAATAAATACTCACCTTTTTGTGTATATCGTACTTGTCGATCACTTCGATAAGAATACCACCAATGTTAGCGCCGCTGTGGTTACCCTTGATGAGCCTAAAGGCAAGTTGCTCCGTCTTGAGTTCCCACTCCTGGGGCTTGTCTGCGGGTGAGTTGATGTAATGCACTGTGACAGAAAGGAATGGGTTGCCTGGTTCAGATGTCCAGGAGTCGAATGTCATTGAAATCTTGCTGTCAACGTGCTATGACAATTATAATGAGTGAAAAGCAGTGAAAAGCAGACAATTATTAACACTTACTGCTAGTTTTTCCTTGACTCGTTCAACAGCAAGTTTTGCTCTCTCTAGAATCTCATCCCGTGTCTTAGTGCGGTGCGGAATATCTTGATCTATGAGACTTGGCCAAAGGTATTGCAGGAGGCGGCGAAAGGATCCTTTGTCGACAAGTTGAAATGCCTGTTATTGTGTGAGTACGTGAAAGAAAGAAAGAAATAGTGAAAGTCACAAACCTCATCCTCAGCAACAATAAGCTCGACAATATAGTCGACAAGGCCTGACTTCGTAAACTGCGGTGGCTTGGGGACAAGGGCACAATCGAGAGTTCGCTGCCCTCCATCAGATACCTTGACATTCAAAGGAATAGCGCGCTCATGCATGATGATGCCTTTCTCCTCACAGCGACTCTTGTAGATTGGAAAGTGGCAGTTTGGATTCCGGGCGATGTGAGTACGACGGGTAGAGATACTGCCCTTGAAGAAACAATTTTGAAGAGGCAAATTTGCTTCCCTATGAGACAGAAGGCAAGTTAGTAAAAAGATGCTCTCGAAAACAGGGAAGAGAAAAACACACTTGCAAATGTTACACCACCATCCATCCTCACTTTCACCGGTGTGTGCGTTCTTGTGGCCTTTTTCCTCGGTGAAGATCATTCGCAGATCTGCTGTCCACTCATCTTTCTTCAAACTTTTGCGAACCTGGAGGTCTGATATGAGTAAAGTAGGAGAGAGCCTGAAAATACACTTACATCTCGGTCGGCATCTCCGAATGCTTTAATCTGCTGGTAAGCTTCTTCAGCTTCCTTGGCCTCTTCGTCGTCTGAATTGGCAACAAATGACTCGTCCTTGTTTGTAGATATGTTGTTGTTGTTGTCATCACTGCCGTCATCATTGTCCCCAATTGTAGAAGAGCTGGTTGCAGAGACAAGCGGGCGCTTGGTGGCAGGGGGCATGGTGGTAGTACCTGAATGTTTGGGAGGAATGGCACTGCTCGCTGCTTCTCGCACCTTTGCGGAAGGCTTGATAGGCCGGCCAGAGCGACGAGAACCAGCAACAACTGTTGCAGGCCGGTGAGAGCCTATGAAAGAGTACAGGGTACGAGGGCCAGGGGGCAAAGCCTTAGACGAGGATTCAGGATGGGGCGAGATGGGCATGTCGTCGTCAGGATCATGAAACCATTCGATTTCGGATGCATCCTTCAAAATGCCATTAGCATTAACTGCAGAGTTAGACATGTTGTGATAAATGGACTCACCTTGCATATACCCCACCCTTTTATTCTTGGCTGATGTTCTGCGCAAGGCCAGAACGAGATGTGAATATTCATTTCAATCGATCGTGTTGGTGATGATGGCGCCGGTGAGGATTGTGCCGGTGATGATTTCACCAGCAAACTTACTGATGTGTCGACAGTGAGTATCCTTCGAACCCTGAGGAGTCGCAGAACAGAAGCAACAAACCTGCAACTCTAATGATGGGTTTGGACCGGTTCAGACTCGTCCGAACAGGTCCGAAATCCATCCGAGACCACCCGAACGAAGAATGTATGTAAAGTTCGGTCCTGTATTGTACGTCGAACCCCTGACCGAATGGTGGTTCCATTTGCAAAAGTTCAGGTTCGAACCTAGGTTCGGGACTGAACTGCGGCAGCACTAGTTTGCGCAGGCCGAGTCGATTGACGACATTTTTGTCAATCAGAGCTAAGTGCGACCCGTGGTCAATCAAAGCGTCGAAATGTTCAGAGAATTGAGAAGAAGGGCCTGTCAAGAGACAGGGCCATATAAGGTGGGCGGTTTCGAAAGGGGCTATGCACATGTCATCTTCAGAATCGGATCCGTCGTCGAGAACGGATGACGGCATCACAGCTCCCACTGGTCCAACAGCCATTACAGGTTTCATCTTGGGTTTGGCTGCGTTAGCATCGGACTCGGTGAGGGTTTTGTAGGAAGATGTGTCTGGCGCTCCGTCTGTACAGTCTTTGGATTGATGTGATACGTAGAACTTTCTGCATTTGAAGCAACCTTTGTGCTTCATCAATAAAGTGCGCATTCCGTTTCTGTAAGCAATCCTAGACGAGGTGACGAGGCGTTGTAAGTCTTTGTAGATGAGGAGGATGGTTTGTATGTGGTTGCGATGTTTCTCTTTGATGACCTGTGGATCTCTTCGGCGATCTTCCTTTGAGAGGCCAAGTCTTCAAGACGTTCGTCGTCAAGATGCTTGACCTCTTCGATCCATTCCTTGAGGGACAGGTCGTCAGCGAGTTTTGCTCTGAGTATGGGTATGGTCAACTTGTCGCAGATATTTGCTTCCAGTTGATTCCGCAATTGGACATCATCGAGGTGCGTAGGGTTTCCGTATAGTAAGGTGTTTAGGTTTTGAAGGTCTAAAGCCCACTCGTAGAACCTGCGGTTACCTTGTTGAGAACCTAGGACTTTTTTGCGCAACTTGGTTGCCCAGTGGCTTTCAAGCCAAGCGCTTCTGAGGGCTGACATATACTCTGCGAAGGTACCTGTGTCAAGGGTCGCCCGTTGTGTTAGATACCAACTGCATAAGTGTGGGTCTGTCATTCCGGAAGCGATCATTTTGACTTGATCCGCTGCATCGACTTGTTTGTGTAAGAAGTAGGTGTCGCAAGCATTCTCCCAGTCGCAAGCGACTTGTGGAGTGATCTTGCCTGGTGTAAGCTTGGGAGGTTTGTTGGGGGCAGATTGTTCGACGATAGCGGACTTTGTCATTTTGTGGGAGTGGGAGGGGGGTATATGCGTCTGTTGTGGTTCTGAATCTGAAGAGGAATCATAATATCTTTTCTTCAAAATGGTACGCGTTGAGCGAAAGTGATTCCGTGTAGCCTGTTAGTGTAGACTACCGATCCGTTTTGAGTGCGAGTATTATAGCTTGTCCCAAGGGGATTGCTACTGAGGGATGTCTTCGCAATAAATGCAAAGGAATCAATCCGACGGGCTTAAGATCTGAGCGGCCGGTGAGCGGTGGGGAATCCGATGTGAGAGGAAGATGTCCGGACGGGAACGATTTTGATGGGACGGATGTCTAGCGGTGCGGATTTGGTCAAGGTGTCGAGGTAGCAAGGTATCGAGGTGGCAAGGTGTCTAGGTGTCGAGGTCTCGATGTAACGAGCTACCGGAAGTGATCCGAGGAACGGGAAGAGGTCCGTTGCGGTACGGAAGACTAAGGGGACTTGTTGATCACACCAACTTAGACAGTAAATCCAAGGGAGTAAAAGGAAGTGATATTGGTAGAGTACGATGCAACTATTTATCTTAACCCGTGAAAACTCGGGACCCACTTAAGCGACGGTAGTATAGGCGAGGCCGTAGCGCGATAATATGTAAGGGACGGCAAGCGGCCTCATGTATGGGAATGTACATGTAAACAGTCTGCTGTTTGATCAGAGTGATGAAAGGAGAGAAATAACGCACCAATGGGGATGGATGGACATGGATGGACAGGAACGAGGGGCAATTGAGGGAATCCGTCGCAAGTTGCATACCCGTTAGGTGTCCGGGAGGGCGGGAGTCGACGGAATAGGCCGGATGAACATGGACGTGAATACCTGACTAGGTGAGCTTCGGATTGTGCATAACTGGTGATTGTGAGGCTGGCGCCAGAATGTTTGGTACATCTGCGGGGGACTCAAATACTGACCGTCCCCGGTCAGTCCTGTGTGCGGAATGGACTTAGCGGTTTTCTTGTCAGAACGTCACATGACCGTGTGACCGGCTAGTCGGAGCGAAGAAGTGCGGAGTCTTTTGCGGAGTTCGGGTGGATGGTGTGGACGCGTCGACGCGTTGTTCGTCCCTATAAATTCTCCACATCTAATCCTTCCTTTCTTCCTTCCACTCTCCATCATCTTTCCTCATGGCACCTTTCAACTTTGCTTCTGCGTCCGTCGCTACTGTCGATCCCGAAGTTGACAAACTTCAGCGTGATTTCGCGGCCCTCAAGACGCGTTTGGGCGGCGTCGTCGCGTGCATTCCTGATGAGACGGGTGATGCGGTGGAGGATAGGATTCAGTGGTTGTGGCAGTGGAAGGTTTTATCGGTACGTTGCGGTGACTTCTCCTTTCATGACGCGTCGCTAACCTTTGAATAGAGTGACCTATCCGTCTGCTCCACGGCCAGGCTTGCCAAGGGTCTCCCCTTTGATTTTTCTGAGGCGGAGGTGGCCAGCGGTAATACTGCCAACGCGGCCTTCGATCGTTTCACCGCGGAACTGAAGGCCATCGAAGAGAAGAAGGCTCGCCAGGCTACTGAAGAAGCCGCACGCAAGACTGCTGAGGCTGAGGCCGCTAGGTCCGCGGACGTCGAGGAGGAAGAAGCACCCGTTCGTGCTCCGCGACAGGACGGGAAGAGGAAGCGTAGCGAGGCGGTAGTGGAGTCCGATGATGATGATGTCGCGGACAAGGAGATTGTGGTACAGGTGCGTGCTTGTGTGTTTGTTTCCCCTGCATATTTTGCTGACTTCCTTGTTTAGAGAAAAACACCCGGCATAGCTCCCAAGCATGCGACCCGCTGCGTCAAGTGCGCTCAGACCGACCGCGACTGTTTTGGTTTCCCCGGGGTCGCTTGCAACGGGTGCAAGAAGTTGAAGGTCGGTTGTATCCATTCCAACCGCAAGAAGCGCCGTGTCCAGGCCGCCCCTACCCCTCCTGTCCCCTCCAGCTCTCGTTCCGGTACCATCCGTCGCCCGAAGTCTACCGTTTCACCTCCCATCGTACTTTCCGACTCTGATGGCGACGCCGAGTCCGTTATTTCCAAGGCACCCGCTTCTCCCAAGCGCAAGGAGGCTGAGGAAAGTGATGATGAAGAGGAGGATGAAGTCGAAGAAGAGATTTGCGGTGCGGACAAGGAGTTCCCTAGCCTCGCCAACTCTGGACTTGGGGATGAGGAGGTTGCTATCCGGGGTGAGATCCGCCGTCTCCGCGCCAAGGCATACCAAGCCAATGCGCTGATGATGGAGGTCGCTAATGGACTTGATTTGATTGAATACCGCCTTAACCGTCGCCGTACTTAGATGCCCGGTTTATATCACTTGTACTTATAGCTTGTTTGAAGGCCAAAGTAGCCTTAGTGAATGAAGTGTCCGTGTCCGTGTCCGTGTCCATGTCCATGTCCGTGTCCTGATCCCCATTGAGTGCCTGTGAGATAAGTAATAGTAAATGAGCATGCGCTTGCGATGCGGAAGAAGGTGAATGAAGACGGGTTACTTTGCGGATTCCCGTCCGTCTTGTCTTCTTCGTTGCGCTTCCCTCATCTATGCCTTCCCATGTTCCCGTGATGCGAGTCCGATAACAAAGGGGCGTGGTGCGTACGGCACGCGTGTGAAGTGAAATATAGGTATTTGGTCCGTTATACGCACTGAAAAGAAAGAGGTATTATGAGTCTTGGATATATAGGATCGATCGGGACGGATTATGATGTGGTTTCTTGTGCTGTGAGAGCGTGTCTGCTAAAATGGGTGCGGTTGAGATCGCCGGACGAAACCCGGGGTAAAACGGATACTGAATATGGTACGGAATATTGTCTGTGCATATATATATGAGTCCGATGGTGGTGCGAAGTGGTTTATTCTTCAATGTTGATATTGAATTCTTCTTCGTCCGGCTCATAACCGTCTTCTGCCGCTAGATTGTCCAATGCTTCATCCGTTATTCCGGTAATGCTTGTGACGGATATTTTTGTCGTGCTGCGAGAAAAATAGGGTATTAATCGGAATGCTGCATATCGTAACTTGGACACAGATCCGTCGATCTCTGCAAGGAGATATGAACCGCCTTTAGTCCGTCGAAGGACCACCATAGGACCGAGATATCGCGGCTTCGTCTTTCGACTTAGCTCCTTCTCAACTCTGGTGTTCCGTACCAATACCAGGGTTCCGGACGGGAAGTCGTAATCCTTGATTGAGTTCCGGTACTTTTCCTCGAATCTGCGGATTGACTGATACCTTGATTCGAGTACTTTGTCTTTGATGGCATCTAGGTCTTCTTGTCGTTTCTGTAGTTGGCGGGCGCGCCATGCGATGAGATCTGCGGTAGAGAACTTTTCCTGGTCCGGAAGCGCAACCAGGAAGGTTGCTTCAGCTAAATCAAACGGAAAAACCGGTTCGACTCCATGAACCATAAAATATGGTGACAATCCGGTTGACTCTTGGATAGTTACCCGTTCTGCCCAAAATACCGTATGCGTGACCTGGTACCAGCGGGATTCGTCCCCCTCGCAACTTTTCATGATGGCCTCCCGGACATCAAGATGCCGTCTCTCAACTATACCATTTGCTTGCGAGTTGTATGGCGAGATGCGGATAGGGTGGATACCGTATCTGTCTGCAAGTGAATCAACTGCTGCACGGAACGCGGGTCCGTTGTCCGTGACGATCTCCGTGACAGGACCCCATCTGCATAGGATGTCTTCGAATATGAAGTCGGCCAGGATCTTTGTCGTTTCTCGGCGGATCATTCTCCATTCCGGGTATCCGGTCAAAGCGCAACGTGCTTGAACTAATCGGTCGAATCCGCCCGCTTTGGGCATCATCATCGTGTCCATGTGTGCTTTCCGGAATATTCCGTATGGAATAGGAACGGACGGGGGGATATGCAGTTTGCGGGTCTGTCGGATCTGACATTCGTGACATGTTTTGTTGTACCATTTGATATCGTCAATAATCATGGGCCACCAAAATCGTAAGAGAAGACGGGTCCGGATTGTCAGTATACCTTTGTGTCCGAGATCATCATGGGCTTCTTTGAGGATTCGTAACCGTTTGCCCACCGGGACTACTAGTTGATGCTTGCCGTGGGAGTGCCGTCTCCATAGGTTTCCGTCCATAATGAAGTATCTAGCTGCGGATGTAACAAACGCTTCAAAGTCGCGGTCCGTGAGCTGTGCAGGTCTTTCCCGTGTCTCCAGGAAGCGTCTGATTTCGATGATCCGGGCGTCCGTTGCTACTGCGGATTCGGAGCGGGGTATTTCAACCTCATCTGTGGAACTGTCCGCAGAGTCTAAGAATGCTAGAAGGGTTGGGGGACGGGCATCTGTCAGTGGTACGGGTTGCTCATACGGTATGCGTTCAATAAGATTCGCAATGCCGGAAATGCGGTAGGCTCGATCGTTCAGGATTTCCATGCAAAAGGAGTACGACCGATCTAGCCAATCTTCGTGGTCATCATCCTCATCCGGATCATCTTCCGTGATTGGTCTCCTTGAGAGTCCGTCGACACCGGTATGTTTCGCAGCAGATACATGTACAAGTTTGAAGGAAAATAAGAGTATACCTGCAATCCATCGGTTGATCGTCGCATTCGGTTGGAGGTCCGGGTTGTTGATCATACCCTTGATGTACTTTGCGTCGACCTCAACCGTTAGGTTGGTGACACCAAAGATAAATACGCGGACGGCACGGAGTGCGCGGAATAATCCGTAGAGTTCCAGTTTCGCTTGAGAGTAGCGGCTTTCAACTTCCGTGAGTGATATGGATCCGAACCGGTTTGGATACCGTTTGCCGTCTTCGCCGATTTGGAGCAATATGAACCCGACTGCTACCGATGATGTATCCACTGCAAGGATGACTTCTCGCCCGCATTCGTAATCGATCTGTCGCAATGCGGGGGACTCTAATACCAAGTCCTTCAGGGTCTGCATAGCTGTTTGTTGATCCGGTCCGAATTCGAATGACGCGTCTTTCTTGGTCAGATTGATGAGTGGCCGTGCGATCTTGGAGAAATTCCGGATAAAGATGCGTAGTACACCGCATGTACCCAGAAATCCTCTGACTTGTGAAACGTTACGTGGTTCCGGCCAATCACGGATTTTCTGGATCTTGGAATCTTCCGGAACGCGACCTTCGAAGGTGCATTTGTGTCCGACGATGATTGCGGTTGGGGCAGCTAAAACGAATTTAGTAGCGGATACGGTCGCTCCAACATTCTCTAATCGTTGCAGAATCCGATTGAGAACTATGCAGTGTTCCCAAATGAAGCGGCGAATGCCGGGGTTGTCCGGGATGGTTTCATACGTGCCGTCAGCACTTTGATACCTTGTCCGAACGGATTTAACGGGTACATCGTCGATGAACGGGGAAGTGAAATCAGGAATCTCATGCTGTAAGATAAATGCCGTATCTCCTTGGTATACTTGAACCGCATTAGCATGCCCTTGAGGAAGCGTTGTGAGCCGGTGTGGTCCGAGTGGTGTGCCGAAGGTGGTGAGATCGCGGGATTCTTCGTGAAGTGCGCGCTGGTCATACCCTGAATATAAATCCATCATTCCGTAGACTGCATACCCGGCAAAGGATTCTGCCAAGTGTTCCACGAACGGGGGGAGTGATGCGTCACGGATGGTCACTGCGTTGAGCGGCTGCAAGTCGTGCACTAAACGTAGTGACTTCCCGTCTTTCTTGACCACACAGAACCACCTGGAACGGTAGGCTGCGGTAGACGGTTCATATACACCGGAATCGATCTTCTCCTTGATAATCCGTATGACTTCGTTGACGGTTGCCGGCGGAATAGGTATATTGCGCTGTGACCACGGAACATGTGGAATGGTTGGGATTTTGTAAGGCGGAAAACACGTCTCATTGAGCCGGCCTCTTTCTGACTGCATCCCAAGCAAATGCGAGTTCATGGGTCCGTACGAGCCAACGGACGAGTTTCAGCTCTTCCGGCCATAGCCAGTTTGCCGGATCGAGGTCAAGTTTGTGGGCGCGTTCCTGAGTGAAGCGGATACCTGGAACAAATTCGGGAGGGTGAGTAGGCAGTTCTGGCATACTGGCCAACGGGTCATCTGGTAGGCGGCGGACAACGCGATACTCCGCGGGCATAGAAGTTTGGACAGTCCGTACTTTCTTTGCGACCGGTTTATAGGCTAGTGCGTGCCGAGATGAGTCGTAGCTGTAAACTGAGTTGAATGCGTTAGTATTGTCCGGGTTATTAAGAGAACGGGTAGAAACTAGATAAGTATATCGCGCGGAGAATTGCGCTTCGGAATATGGTAACGAGCGTTTGTTGCTCCAGTAAGAGCGGTTTGTGTGCGCGGATAGCGCGAGACGGGTTATCTGGGAACGTAGGTACATTGGGAACTGAGAAGGAGAAATCATCCGTTGTCCATTGTAATCTCCTCGCATGCATTGCGGATCATCGACTACTAAAAACCCTTCCGCTTCGGATGTTCCTTGCATTCGATGTTATGTCTGCAACCGATACATTTCTTGACCCAAGGTTCTGTTGGTATCCGAATTTCCTTGCCGGAGTTGGGGTCCGTCAGCGTGATGTCCTGGTCTCCGTTAGGAAGGTCTTCCGTGCGGCAACTAGTTAGCGTGAAGAATGGGCGTCCGAGTAACAGTTCGAAACTAGCCGCTTGCGCGACCTGGATCTGGAACCACATTTGTCCGATGCCGAAGTCCAATGACAGGTTCTCTATGACTCCGAGTGTCGAGTCCCTAGAGGTGTTAACGGATTCCATTGTTAGCTTGTGGTCCGAGCGTAACGGAACCCCCAATCCTTTCCATACTTCCCTGGGCATGACAATGCATTTCTGCTCCTTGGTCGAGGATGCCAAGTGATTACCTTGCCGCTTGCCAGGGTAGCTTTGATACATCGTAAGCTTTCGAAATGGTCCGCTACTATTCGTCCATCATCCGCTGTGTCAGGCAATCATCATACTTCTGAAGCCAATGTCCTATATCCGGAGCTGCGGACAACTCGTTGACGGATACGGAGTGCATCTGTGACCCGTTTGGTGGTGGTCATTTCGCGAAATACTTTCCGTACGTCCGGTGATACCGCAATGAGTTCCCGAAACTGGTAGGCTGATACTAGCATCCAACATTCGATTTACGACACGTTTGTCCGCATCTTGTCTTCAAGCGGAAAGGCGAATCTAGAGGGTTTAGTAGGAGGGATGGCATTAATGGCTGGTCTCGCGGGTGATGATGTGGCAGGGCTCGCTACTGTGGCAAGCGGGTTTTGATGATAGCCGCCCGGACTTAGTGTCCCGTACTTGCAACGGCCCTCTTTTACCTGTGGAGAACGGATTTTCCTCTACTGGGTACCGCCTTGGATGATGATCCCGGTGCGGTCCGCGATGGGGCGGGGGCTTGTATACCGTCAAAACGAACATTCTTACCCTTGGACTTAGTCCGTTCGGGCGGGTGTTAGCGAACGCTTGGCATGCTTCGTACGCTGCTTGCTGCAATCTCTGGAGTTCTTCATCATCATCCTCTTCTTCCTCCGGCATCCGTGTGTGAAGGTAGGCGGATGCGTCGATGTCTTCCTCGATCTCGATTTGTGGTTGCGCGCGACAGTACAAACCTGCAATCACCGTGGCATTTGCGCCCGTTGCCGGACTCGATTGTATGGCTTGATCGATTCTTTCTTTGAAGGTGCCGTGCTCCCTATATCCTGGAATACCGGATCCGTCAGGCATGTATATCCGCCCTTGGTCTTCTACGATCTTTCCGTCACGGATATATTCCGCCTTTGTCCTACAGAAGCGGAAGAAATGGGTTGTTGCCCCACAGAAGTGGCATGGTAGTGGCGGCTGACTGGCTATGAACTCCTTCTTGACGACTATACCTGGGGCCATTTGCGAACTTGGGGCGGCTTGTGTCCTGGGCGGATAGTTATTCCGTGGCACGGGGTATGCTGCTGGGGGTGGCGGCTGATGCGGTGCCTGGCAATAGGAAGATGGCGGCCTTGTAGACGTGTTCAAATTCGTATGGTTCGTCGGGATGGTTGTCAACCAACAGAATGCTCAACCGATGGCGGATTTTTGCATTGATGTCCGCCGGGAATCCGTCCAGGAACATGCGGTTGCGTTCTTGTTCCGCAAGTTTCTTCTTGCTGATGAGAAATTTGGATACCTTGAAGAAGCTCCGGTAGTACGTGCCAAGCTCGACTTGAGAGCTCATGGGGCTGCGTGCCTGCTCATCGGAAATCTTCTGTAAGTCAGCTCGAGTGAATCGTCTGTCACCTTCACATCCGGGGTACAGCGCTTTGAGTGCCGTGACAAATTTGTCCCAGTCCGTCTGTCCTGCCTCGGCTTCATCTAATATCTCCCATGTTTCCGCTTCATCTGCAGGTGCATACCGGATTGCCGCCTTGATGCGGGCTTCACCGGTTACTTGGCCGTGATCACATATCAGGTTGACGTCCTCGATGAATGCAAGGAGCTTTCCGGGGGTGCCGTCGAATTTGGGTGCGGCGTCGGTTCCCCTCAACGGCATTCTGAAGACGTTAGTTGACATCTTTGCGAGCGGAATGATAGGAGGTATAATCGGAGCGGGTGGTTGGAAGGGTGTAACTGGTAAGGGTATAGGGGGCGGAAGAAACTGGTAAGGCGCGGATACCCTTTTTGGGGACGGTGCGGAAGATGGGAGTGCTTCTAAGCGGGTGCGAGGGGACGGAAGTAGTAAGGTGTTCGAAGGTATATCGGGGACGGGGAGCGTGGGAGTGTGAATACGGGTAGGGTTAGAACTAAGGGATGACTCGGTAGAGGGAGTGTCTATAGAAATGAGCGGGCGGTTAGGGAAACTAAATGATCCGGGAAGTCTCGGGTATTCAACATGTCTCTTTCTTCTTCTTCCGGTGCGGATAACGAGTCCGGGGTCAGGTGTAATGGTTCTTCGTCGGTATCTTCTTCTACGTATGAGTCAGCCGGAACGAAGAAATCTTCTTGAGATAGCTGGATGGATTGAAGATCTTGTTTTGCGCGACGCGCGGTAGTGAGCCTAAGCGATCTGCCGGCGGTGTCAGATGATCCCCTCGCGGTGGGCTCCAGTTGAGCGAAAGTTCGTGTAGCCTGTTAGTGTAGACTACCGATCCGTTTTGAGTGCGAGTATTATAGCTCGTCCCAAGGGGATTGCTACTGAGGGATGTCTTCGCAATAAATGCAAAGGAATCAATCCGACGGGCTTAAGATCTGAGCGGCCGGTGAGCGGTGGGGAATCCGATGTGAGAGGAAGATGTCCGGACGGGAACGATTTGATGGGACGGATGTCTAGCGGTGCGGATTTGGTCAAGGGTCGAGGTAGCAAGGTATCGAGGTGGCAAGGTGTCTAGGTGTCGAGGTGTGTAACGAGCTACCGGAAGTGATCCGAGGAACGGGAAGAGGTCCGTTGCGGTACGGAAGACTAAGGGGACTTGTTGATCACACCAACTTAGACAGTAAATCCAAGGGAGTAAAAGTAAAGGAGTGATATTGGTAGAGTACGATGCAACTATTTATCTTAACCCGTGAAAACTCGGGACCCACTTAAGCGACGGTAGTATAGGCGAGGCCGTAGCGCGATAATATGAAGGGACGGCAAGCGGCCTCATGTATGGGAATGTACATGTAAACAGTCTGCTGTTTGATCAGAGTGATGAAAGGAGAGAAATAACGCACC
Source organism: Suillus clintonianus (assembly GCF_016758775.1). NCBI lineage: Eukaryota > Fungi > Basidiomycota > Agaricomycetes > Boletales > Suillaceae > Suillus > Suillus clintonianus. The sequence goes on from NW_024539301.1 coordinate 178,155, forward strand.
AATGGGGATGGATGGACATGGATGGACAGGAACGAGGGGCAATTGAGGGAATCCGTCGCGGGTTGCATACCCGTTAGGTGTCCGGGAGGGCGGGAGTCGACGGAATAGG